>NW_006922100.1:50816-68697 GCF_000298275.1 Orycteropus afer afer | reverse complement strand
AAAAAAAAAAAAAAAACCTCTAGTAATCTAGAAATAAGAAATATGTAGCTGTGGTTGTGTGATGTTTAAGACATTTCACTGTTAACCAAAAGGTTGGTGGTCAAACCTACCAGCTGCTCTGTGGAAGGAAGATGGGGCAATCAACTCCTGTAAAGTTTTGCTGCCTGGGAAACCCAAAGAGGGTCTCTATGAGTTGGAATCTACTCAATGGCAGTGAGTGAGTTTGGTTAATGTAGAAATGAACCAATTGTGTAACTGAACAGAATTGCTATTGATTTTTTTTAAGAAGTATGAAATATTTTTGGTTATCTTTGTATATATTATACAATGTATAAATTTTGAAGTGAGGTAAGGAGTTTTGCTACATATTTATATTTAAAATAATGTTATTTTAAACCCTTACAGGAGAGTTTTGTTTTACTGTTGTGTTTTTAATATTCTCCCATAGTGGAGGTTTGGGTGATAGAGTCAACAATAATTTGCAATATTTATTGAGGTATTCCTTATATTATAAGGCATGGAATTATGTCAATTGATAAAGTACTTTTTCTAGGAGTGTTGCCTTCCTTGTATTATTTAATACTCTTAGAAACTGGTAAGATAAACAGTATTACTCTCCTTATGCAGATGAGTAAATGAAGGTGCAGGAACATTAACTGGATTGCTTAGCAGTTGTTGGCTTATAAAGGTAAGCTATAGTGAGCTATGTCTTACTCTAGAACCCACATGAACCTTTGTTTCCTTTGTACACAGTACTACTCCTCTACCTCAGGTCATAGAATACATCAGAAACTGGAAAGAGGAACATAGGAGAAAGGAGAATGAAAGGAAGAGAACCATAGCAAAGGAAGACATAGGGTAAAGGGGGAAAATGACATATATATATATATAAGTAGATTGCCCAACCTTCCTTCCGAGGAGTGGCTGGTGGGTTTGAACTGCCAGCCTTCTGGTGAGCAGTCAAGTGCTTTATATAGATATATAGTCAAGTGCCTATATATATAGGAGCTCTGGTGGCATAGTGCCTAAGGCACTTGACTGCCAACCAGAAGGCTGGTGATTCAAACCCACCAGCCACCCCTTCCTTGGAAGGAAGACTGGGCAATCTACTTCCATAGAGATGTTGTTGCTGTTGTTGTTATTTGCCATCAAGTTGGCCCCGACTCCTAGCGACCCCTCCTTGGGTTTCCGAGGCAGTTATCACTACGGAAGTAGGATTGCCCAACCTTCCTTCCAAGGAGTGGCTGGTGAGTTTGAACTGCCAGCCTCCTGGTTAAAAGTCAAGTGCCTTAGGCACTATGCTACCAGAGCTCCTCCATAGAGATACTGCCTGGGAAACCTAAAGGAGGGGTTGCTATGAGTTGGAGTCAACATGATGGCAGTGAGTTGGGTAGTTTTGGTGTATATATATATATATATATATATATATATGAGGGAAGCAGTCTACTTTTTGTGTCATACTTTTGGTGAACTGTGTTGTCTCTTCTATTATTATAATCTTTTCTTACCTTGGGGTATAGGAGTCCCTGAGTGGCACAAACAGTTAAGTGCTCAACAACTGGTCAAAATGTTGGTAGTTGGTCATCAGAAAATAGGCCTAGTGATCTGCTTCTGAAAAGTCACAGCCTTGAAAATCATACAGAGCAATTCTACTCTGCATACATGGGGTCTCCGTGAGTCAGAATTGACTTGATTGCAAACAACAACAACAATCTTGGAGGTAATTCTCAGGTAGAGTAACCAGGTCATTTCAGCTGCAAATTATGTCATGTTGACCCATGAGTGTCCATTGGAGATTGTGTTTCTTTCAGGAACATGAGATTCCAGGGAGGCAGTATTATAACCTTTTTACATTATCCTTCCTCTGAACTTGTGTATTACTGCCGCCATCCATTATTTGACTCTAGGCTTATGCTTTCTTATACTGCTATTCCCCTGTAGAAATTATTCTCTCCACCCCCCCTTCCCAGTTTCAGTCCTTAGGGGAAGAACTCTGACATAATACATCTGTGTATTCCTGGGGCTCATAGTATACACATTCCACATTCTAGGTGATCACTGGATGGAACAGTGTGGATTAGTGCACAATGAAGTCATGAAGACATTTGAGATTCTCCTATCTCACTATTCTCTCAACATCAAAATATGTGGATTTACATAGTGCTTTAAAGATTCCAAGTGATTTGACTTTGATCATTTTATTCAATCTTCACAGCAATCCTGTGAGGCAAGCCATAATGATTTTACCTATATTTCACAGAAAGTATGGTTAATTAACTTGGCCAAGGTCCCATATCAAGCTTATAAAATACTTCTCCAGTGAATGAATGAAGCAAGGAATAAGGCACATTTAGAATTTAAGAGCACACTTCTATGACTTCAAGTTCAATGTTCTTTCCAATATACTGTCTTTTTCAATCCAGAAAAATTTTAGTTAACTAATTCCATTATAGAGTTTATTGTTTAAAAATGTGATCTGGCACAATTCAATGGGAATAAGGAGGGAAAGGAAAAGAAAATATACTATAGTTTTATTTTAATAGAAGATAATATCTAACAGGGAACACAGATAGTTAGAGTAGGGACAAACTGGTGTGAGGTACATTTCTGGAAACTGGAAGGTATATGATAACACACTGTCAAAAATAAGACATTATCACAATCTCCTCCACTTATAAGGTCATCGTTTGAAGAACTGATTTTCAAATCTTTCACACTTGACTTCATTAAAGGCCTTGAAAAATATAAGGTAAAATGTGACTATAAGCCATTTTTGATCTCTCTTCCCATCTCAGCTCTACAAATAGAATAGTCTTTCCCCTAAGCTTTAATCAGAGTCTCACTGAGTAAGTAGTGATAATCAAACAGATTTTTAATACTTCAACCCATTATATTTAATTGGGCTCTTTAAGTTACAGGAATAAATAGAAACGTATAAACTTTTAAATCCCCCAGCACTAAATGCTGTTTACCTGACTCACTTCAATGAATCAACTCCTCATTCCCCCTACCCCACCAAAAAAAAAAAAAAAAAACCTCTGTAATTAAATGTATGCTGGTGGATCATTTCTTGCTGGCAATAATTATATGAGAGAATTTAGAATCTCATCAGAAGGTCTAATTTGGAGCAATAAACCTTCCAGCTAATCTTATACCTAAAGTCAATGGTCCCACTCTAATGTTGATGATAATGTGGAAGCCTAAAATAACAGACTGGATGAAAGATAACCATCTCTCTAAATAATTTCAGTGTGTTTGTATAACACACATTTATGAGGAAGACTGTCTTTTCAGACAGAAAAAGAATTGATTTTCTTCTTTGGATGTTAAAACACATCACTGAAGGCACTGGACCAACGGTGAAAAAGTACAGTTTAAACTGTGGTAGATAGAACCTTAGCAAGTCAAGAATAATGACATTCTTGGCAGAAGACATAGCATATGACAAGTCAGCAAAGTGGAAGACCAGGAGGGAATGGTCATGATTTATATATTACTCAGATATTTAGATAAGAATGAATTGAGAAGGCAGGCTTTCTCACCCTCTCCACTTTTAGAAGGTTGCCTGAAGTATGCCACTATTTGACTGGAGAGCTGAAATGCCTTGGGTAATTCTTTCTTTCTCTCATTTTCTTTCTTTCTTTCTTCTTCTTTTCTTTTTTTTTTTTTTTTTTTTAATAATTGGCACAATTAAAAATGGATCAACTAGAGAATGACATGAATAGATCTGTGCTTTGTACAAAGTCATTGTGACTATAGCATGTGGCATGAACTGTAGAAGGTAGAAATTGGAAGCACTGGGGATAGTGCTGCAGTTTTCTAAGTGAGTGGTGATGAGGTAGAGTTAGGCTGCCATGATTAGGGTGGGGATGAGGAATAGGTTCCAAGTACAATGTAAAGTTAAAATTGCAGAAATTGTTAAATAATGGTCTACGAAAGTTGAAGAATCATCAGAACTTGAAGATGATTTAAATTTCACAGAACAAGATAATGGCATTTCTTATGGACACAGAACAAGGACCAGGTTGGAAAGAGAGAGCAGTATGTGGTTCTATGTTAGCCAGAGAGGTTTAGGACAGTGTTCTAGGACTGTGTAGAGATGCCCTATTGGCAGCTGAGTAGGTGATTCTTGTTATTTTGAAAGGCCAGGTCTAGTTGTTACTATGGACAAAGCTTTAAATATAAGAATGTATAGAATTATGAGAATGGAATGGAGGAAAAGAGGAACTAATTTAAGAAATTTTAAAATTTGAGGGACAGGTAGAAGAAAAAGAAGCAGGACAGTATAGGATTCAAGTTTCTCAAGTGTTAGAGAAGAGACCAACAGGGTAGATGCCATGAAAATCAAGAAAAGAGAAAAGAATTCTTGCTAAGAAATTGGTTAAGAGAAGTGTAAAGGCACAGGTATTAGGAGGCCACTTATAACTTTCAAAGTTCATTCTAAGTAGAATTTTGGAAGTAAATACCTAAATGCTAAGATTTTAAGTGTGCCATTTAGGAAGTTTATAGTGAATTTAAATTATTTTTGCCAAATATTCAACAGTGAAATATTGGATAGGATGAATCAATGTTAATGAAATGTGGGAAGATCGCGGGTTGCAGAGTAGGTCTAATTTCTGCTTTGCTTGCTACTTTAATTCTATTGTTTAACAGACTAGGTGAGATTAGTGCATGAGAATAAGAGAACTACAAAAAAGAATGGAAATTAGAATATACTAAACATGAAACATAATTTATATTCTAAGGATTTGTACTGAGGCTCTCACATCAATGATCCCATTTAATCCTGACAGTATCAAGAGGGGTTTAGCACATATTATAGTTGAAAATTATGGTGAGACATGTTAAATCACTTTCCTGAAATAATTCAAGTAATATTTGACACAATAGTGTTGCTAGATCAGTGATCAATTTTCAATTTTTCATTCAATCAACAATTATTCATTGGAAACCAATTATGAACAAGAGACTGCTCTGGGCACTAAAGACAGAGTAGTTAATAAAACAGAAGCCATTAGCGATACCTCGGAAGGAAGGTTGGGCATTCCTACTTCCGTAGTGATACTGCCTCGGAAACCCAAGGAGGGGTCGCTATGAGTCGGGCCGACTCCATGGCAAACAACAACAACAACAATTAGCGATACAGCAGTAAATAAAACATGTTGTTGTTGTTGTGTGCCGTCGAGTCGGCCCCGACCCATAGCGACCCCTCCTTGGGTTTCCGAGGCAGTATCAATACAGAAGTAGGATTGCCCAATCTTCCTTCTGAGGAGTGGCTGGTGGGTTTGAACCGCCAGTCGTCTGGTTAGCAGGCAAGTGTCTTAGCCACTATGCTACCAGAGCTCCCAAATAAAACATATGCCCTCATAATACTTACAGTCTTGGGGAAAAGCCAGAAATTAAATGGGAAGAACTGTCTTTTAATTGTACTGAGGACAGTGATTAATAAAACAGGTTAAAATTTAAGAAGTATGATGGAAATATGAGAGTGGAAAATGATGTTTTCAAAGAGCCACCTTTCTAAGAGAAACATTACTTACAACTGTGACTTAGATGCCTCAGAACTTGAAACATAGCCCATCTTCCCACACCTTCACTTTCACGATTAGTTTTCTGAACTCCCCTTCCCCTTCACTATACACATGCAAGGTTTGTTTCTTTCCAAGTGCTATTCCCTTTGCCTGGGATGCCTTCTCCTCACTTGTTCATCTGACAAATTCCTACTCATCCCTTCAGCCTCAGCTCTCACCTCCTCGGAAACCTTCCCCAGTACCACCAGGCCTATGTGAGTGTGTCCTCTGAGCACTGCTTCCCTTCTGTTCTGAATCCAGATTAAGAAATAACTCCATGATAAACAGTTAACATTTCCTCTCTCAACTAGATTCATGACATGAAGAACCATGCATTTCTTGTACACGATGCCTGGCATATAGGAAACACTTGGAAATATAAGTGGAATAAATGGTTGTGTTTGCTAACAAAGGTGTATGCTTTTTTAATATCCTCTGAGGTACAAATCTTTGCTGGGCAACATCATGGGAATGGTTTTCCATGTTCCATGACCAGATTTGTTTGATATTTTAATCTATTATCATAATAATAACACTTCATTTGCAGCTTATGCATTTGAAAATAAATTACCTTGCCTAGGACATAGAGGGAGGAAGTATTATTAAGTGACCATAATTGTTATTGCTTTAATAGTCATTTGTATATTATGAAATCTGAACAGAAAAAATCAACTAAAAGAGCTGAAATGCTTAGTCCATTATTGAGTATGTTTCCTTGGTGAAATGATATTTTTAGAGAAAATATTTTCCTATCCCACTGAACTACATTTTATTTCATGAGAGAATGAATATATCCTGAGATGAGCTTAAAGAGTAACAGAAAACATCATTATAATATTGATATTTAAGTATAGAAAGAGAGTGAAGTATTCTCTGCAGAAGAATTTCAAATAATTTATGTAAGTAAATCTGTCCTCAAGATACTACCACTATTTAAATGTGATCTGCACATAGTGACTTCTTCCAAAGAGTACAATCTGGAAAGGGGAGGAAGAGTAACTTAGCGTGGAAGCCTAGCAAAGCACTATCTTAACCACATGATCAAGGTTAAAATCAATAGCTATAAGTCATATTGATAGTATGCATTTTTAATATGGTATGATGAATATGATACTTTACATTTGTGACCTCTCTACCAAAAACTCATAGCCTATGTCTAACTATTAAAAAGAAGAAGAACAAAAATCTAAAGAAAATTATATGAAATACCTGATCAGTACTCCATAAAAGACCCCTTGTCTGTCAGTTTGTTGTATGTGGTGGCTTGCATGTTGCTGTGAGGCTGGAGGCTATGCCACCAGTATTTCAAATACCAGCAGGGTCACCCATAGTGGACAGGTTTCAGTGGAGCTTCCAGACTAAGACGGACTCAGAAGAAAGAAGGGGCCATCCACTTCTCAAAGAATTGGCCAGTGAGAACCTTATGAGTAGCAACAAAACAGTGTCTGAAATACTACTGGAAAGCTTATGAATGGCCCTGAAATGTTGTTCAATATAGTGCCAGAAGATGAGCTCCTCAGGTGCTAAGGAACTCAAAATATGACTAGGGAAGAACTGCCTCCTCAGAGTAGAGCTGACCTTAATGATGTGAATGGAGTAAAGCTTTTGCTGATGTGGCATGACTCAAAATGAGAAGAAACAGCTGCAAACATCCATTAATAATGGGAACATGGAATGTATGAGGTATAAATCTAGGAAAATTGAAAGCTGTCAAAAATGAAATGGAATGCATAAAGATCTATATCCTAGGCATTGTTGTTGTTGTTGTTGTTGTTGTTATGTGCCGTTGAGTGGGCCCCAACTCATAGCGACCCCTCCTTGGGTTTCCGAGGCAGTATCACTATGGAAGTAGGATTGCCCAACCTTCCTTCCGAGGAGTGGCTGGTGGGTTTGAACCACCAGCCGTCTGGTTAGCAGGCAAGTGTCTTAGCCACTATGCTACCAGAGCTCCTATCCTAGGCATTAGTGAGCTAAAATGGACTGATTTTGGCCATTTTGAATCAGACAACCATACCATCTACTATGCTTGGAATGGCAAATTGAAGAGGAATGACATGCCATTCATTTTTCAAAGAATGTTTCAAGGCCTATCCTGAAGTACAATACTGTCAGTGATAGAATCATATCCATACACCTACTCAACGGCACATAACAACAACAACAAGAAAGACCAGTTAATATTACTATTATTCAAATTTATGCTTCAACTGCCAAAGCCAAAGACAAGGAAATTGAAGATTTTTACCAACTTCTGCAGACTGAAGTTGACCAAACATGCACTCAGGATGTGTTAATTATCTCTGGTGATTACAATGCAAAAGTTGGAAACAAAGAATTGCTGGTAGTTGGAAAATATGGCCTTGGTGATAGAAATGACACTGGAGATCTCATGATAGAATTTTGCAAGACCAATGACTTATTGATTGCAAATACTTTTTTCAACAACACACACGGTGGCTGTACATGTGGACTTCACCAGATGGAGTCCATAGGAATCAGATTAACTACATCTGTGGCAAGAGACAATGGAGAAGCTCAATATCTTCAGCCAAAAGAAGGCCAGGAGCTGATTGTGGAACAGCCCATCAACTGCTCATATGCAAGTTCAAATTGAAGCTGAAGACAATTAAAACAAGTCCATAAGAGCCAAAATATGACCTTGATTATATCCCTCCTGAATTTAGAGACCATCTAAAGAAAAGATTTGATACATTGAACACCAGTTACCAAAAACCAGATGAATTGTGGGATGACAACAAGAACATCATCCATGAAGAAAGCGAAAGTTCATTAAAAGGAAAAAAAATGAAGAAAAGACCAAAATGGATGTCAGAAGAAACTCTGAAACTTGCCCTTGAATCGACAATAGCTAAAGCAAATGGAAGAAATGACAGGACAAAAAAACGGAACAGAGGATTCCAAAGAGCAGCTTGGGAAGACAGAGTCAATTATTATAATGACCTAGAATTAGAAAACCAGAAGAGAATAATATGCTTGGCATTTCTCAAGCTGAAAGAACTGAAGAGAAAAATTCAAGCCTCGTGTTGCAATATTGAAAGATTCTATGGGTAAAATACGGAATGATGCAGGAAATATCAAAATGATGGAAGGAATACACAGATTCCCTGTATCAAAAAGAATTGGTTGATGTTCATCCATTTCAGGAGGTGGCATATGATCAAGAACCAATGGTATTGAAGTGAGAAGTCAATGCTGCACTGAAGGAATTGGCGAAGAACAAGGATCTGGGAATTGACTGAATGCCCATTGAAATGTGTCAACAAACTGATGCCACACTGGAGACACATACTCATCTATGCCAAAAAATTTGGAAGATAGCTACCTGGCCAACTGACTGGAAAAGGTCCATATTTGTACCCATTCCAAAGAAAGGTGATCCCACAGAATGTGGAAATTATCTAACAATATCATTAATATCACATGCAAGTAAATCTTGCTGAAGATAATTCAAAGACAGTTACAGCAGTATATTGACAGAAAACTTCCAGAATTTCAAGCTGGATTCAGAAGAGGATGTGGAACGAGGGATATCATGGCTGATGTCAGATGGATCTTGGCTGAAATAAAAGAATACCAGAAAGATGTTTACTTGTGTTTTATTGACTATGCAAAGACATTCAATTGTGTGAGTCATAACAAATTGTGGATAACATTGAGAAGAATGGGAATTCCAGAACAGTGAATTGTACTCATGAGGACCTGTACATAGACCAGGAGGCTGTTTTTCTAACAGAACAAGGGGATACTGCACGGTTTAAAATCAATAAGGGAGTGTTTCAGAATTGTATCATTTCACCATACTCATTCAATCTGTATGCTGAGCAAATAATCTGAGAAGCTGGACTGTATGAACAAGAATGTGACATCAGGATTGGAGGAAGACTCCTTACAACCTGCGATATGCAGATGACACAACTTTGCTTGCTGAAAGTGAGGATGACTTGAAGCACTTATGATGAAGGTTGAAGACTACAGTTTGCTATGTATTACACCTCAACATAAAAAAAAACAAAAATCCTCACCCTGGACCAATAAGGAGCATCACAATAAATGGAGAAAAGATTGAAGTTGTCAATGATTTCATATTAGTTGATTACACAATCAATGCCAATCAAAGCAGCAGACAAGACATCAGACAGCGTATTGTACTGGGCAAATCTGCTACAAAAGACTTCTTTCAAGTGCTGAAAAGCAAAGGTGTCTCTTTGAAGACTAAAGTTTACCTTACCCAAGCCATGGTATTTTCAATCACTTCATATCCATGTGAGAACTGGACAATGAATAAGGAAGACTGAAGAAGAGTTGACTCTTTTGAGTTGTTAGCAAAGAATACTTAAGGTACCATGGGCTGCCAGGAGAACAAACAAATCTGTCCTGGAAGAATTGCAGCCAAAATGCTTCTTGGGAGTGAGAATGACTACACTTTGTCTGACCTACTTTGGTCCTGTTGTCAGAAGGGACCATTCCCTGGAGAAGGATATCATGCTTGGTAAAGTGCAGAGTCAACAATGAGATAGATTGACACAGTGGCTGCAATGATGGGCTCAGGGATAGCAACTATTGTGCAGCTGACACAGGACTGGGCAGTGCTTGTTCTGTTATATGTAGGGTCACTATGAGTCAGAGCTGACTCAACAGCACTTAACAACAACAACAACAACTATATAAAGCTGTCAAGGTCATAAATAACAAGAAAATCTAAAAGATTAAGATAGCCAATAGGAACCTAACTCCACAGTACAACTATATGTCCTGTGGGATCCTGGTTAGAATCCCTGAACAGAAAAAAAAAAAAAAAGACATTAGGGGAAAAAAATAAGCTAAGGAAATGTGAGTAAGCTATGGAAGTTAGTTAAATTTATCAATACTGATTCATTAATTGTAATAAGTATACTATTCTAGTTTCAAAACCCATTGTAATCAAGTCGATTCAGACTCATACCAATACTATAGGACAGAGTAGAACTGCCAGGTTTTCCAGAGCTGTAATCTTTATGTACTAGTCTGTCAATTTGTCAGATTATGGTGGTTTGTGTATTGCTGTGATGCTGGAAGCTATGCTACCAATATTTCAAATATCAACAGGGTCATCCATGGTGGACAGGTTTCAGCGGAGCTTCCACAGAAAGACTGAGTAGGAGGGAGGACCTGCAGATTGACTTCTAAAAACCTTGGCCAGTGAAAACCTTATGAATAGCAGCAGAATGTTGTCAGATCCAATGCCAGTAGATGAGTCACTCAGATTGAAAGGTACTCAAAATATGACTAGGGAATAGCTGCCTCCTTAAAGTCTACCTTGATGATATGGATGGAGTTAAGCTTTCAGGACCTTCATTTACTGATGCGGCATAATTCAAAATGAGAAGAAACAGCTACGAACATGCATTAGTAATTGGAAACATGGAGGTATGAAATATGAATCTAAGAAAACTGGAAATTGTCAAAAATGAAATGGAATATATAAAGATCAATATCCTAGGCATTATTGAACTGAAATGGAGTGGTATTGGCCACTTTTAATTGGACAATCATATGGTCTACTATGCCAGGAATAAAAAAATTGAAGAAGAATAACATCACTTCATAATCATGCAAAAGCTCTACAGTGAATAGGGAAGACCCAAGAAGAATTGATGCATTTGAATTATAGTATTGGTGAAGAATATGGAATATACCACAGACTGCCAGAAGAACAAACAAATCTGACTTGGAAGAAGTACAGCTAGAATGCTCATCTAGAAGTGTGGATGGTGAGAATTCGTCTCATGCACTTTGGTCATGTTATCACAAGTGACCAGTTCCTGGGGAAATACATCACACCTGGTAAAATGGAGGGTCAGCAAAGGAGAGGAAGATCCTTAATGACATTGATTGACAGTGACTGAAACATAGGCTCAGACATAACAACAATTGTGAGGATGGAACAGGATGTGGCAGTGTTTTTGTTGTGTTGTACATAGCATCACTGTGAATTGAAACCAACTCGATAACACCTAACAACAACAATAATAGTCTTTATGGAAGTAGACTACCACATCTTTCCCTGTGGAGTAGCTGGTGGATTTGAACTTCCAACCTTTCGGTCAGCAGCAAATTTAGTATAATAGGGGAAAGCGAATGTGGCTCTAAAAAAACTCTCTATATGCTCTTTGAAGCTTTTCTATAAATCTTAATCTGTACTACAATTAAAAGTTTATAGAAAAAGAAAGAGATACACTGAGAACTGCTACATGAAAACCCTACTAAGGCATATGAGTTGAACATTTACCTGAGTTAGATACACTCCTTGGAGACAACAATCATGGGAGAAAGAAGGGCTGCTTATGCACAGGGAGACAGCTCAGGGAGCAGGAGTGCATGGAGGGATGGGCACAGGGAAGAGGTAACTATCAGGAGGAAGTGAGAGAGGAGCTGTTGCATTGGGGTAAATTGTAGTCAATGTCATGAGACAAAGTATATGTGAACTCGGTGTGGAAAGTGAATTTGCTCTGTAGATTTTCACCCAAATCACAATAAAAATAAACAAATAAAAATAAGTTATACATCTGTAAAAAAAAAAAAAAAAAGCCTACTAAAAGATAGTGATTCATTAATAGAAGAGGGAATAGAAATTATCCTAAGTATAATTAACTTTGGTTTAGGAAGTTGGACTGTAAAAAATGGAATTGGAATTGTGTCTTATTCCCTGAAATGAAATTTCTTGATGCTAAGGCCTTTTTTGGGAGCTCTGGTAGCATAGTGGCTAAGGCACTTGACTGCTAACCAGAAGGCTGGCGGTTCAAACCCACCAGCCACTCCTCGGAGGGAAGATGGGGCAATCTACTTCCATAGTGATACTGCCTCAGAAATCAAAGGAGGGTTCGCTATGAGTTGGGTCCAACTCAACGGCACATAACAGCAACATATATTTTTTTATGTTGCAGCCATAAATTTTACTATGCAGTTTTTCATAATATGCCTATGAGTTTTAAGGTTGAATACTCTAACCCTGATCTAAGATTCTTCCATGAGCTTGTCCCGGGATTCCATTCCTTTCAGTTGTGATCTAGAGATCCTAGAGGGGCTCTGGTCTGAACTGGCAGAAAACCTGTCCTGTAGCTCCCTGGTCTAAAAAGACATTCTGATACAGGGTGTGCAAAGCAGCATCATGTCAGAGGGGAAAAAAAAAAAAAGGAAAACCAAAAACTTTCATTCTGGAGACAGAGAGACAAGATTTCAACTCTTGTAGTGTAATGCTTAAGGTACTTGACTATTAACCAGAAGGCCAGTGGTTCAAACCCACCAGCCACTCCTCATAAGGAATGTTGGGCAATCTATGTCTGTAGTGATACTGCCTTGGAAACCCGAGGTGGGGTCACTATGAGTCGGGTCCGACTCGAAGGCACATAACAACTACAACAACCAACAAAGAAGGAAGAGAACTAAAAGTAATCACGTTCTGAGAATGAGTATAAGATTTGTTGGTAGATAAGAATATTACCAATTTATGTAGTCTTACAAAGAATTAGGGTCCTGGACCTTTCCATCTCATTTCCACTTTACTCTCTCTACTGAATGTCTATCAAAAAAAGTCCATGTTACAACTTACTTGTCAAACTGATTATTAAAAATATATTGCCAAACTGATTATTAAAAAAAAAAAATTTACTTTTTTTATGTGGAAATAATTTGAAAAGTTGCAAATATAAAAGCATTAGACAGAACACCCAATAACCTTTAGCTAGGTTCTTCTACTAACATTTTACTCTATTTGCTGCATAATTTCTGCACATTCTCTGAACCATTTGAAGATAAATTATATGTATTATGGACCTTTAGCCCTAATGACATAAGCATTTCCTAAGATTTGGAAGATCCTCTTAAATAGCCACAGTACAGTTATCAATTTGAGTAAATTTAATATTGATAGACTATTTATAATCTAATCTGCTCTTTGTATTGCAGTTTTGACAACTGACCAAAAACATATGTTTTAGTATTTTTCTATCTCAGTGCAATGTCCAGTGTAGAGTCAGGTGTTATCTTTAACTATCATGCTTCTTTATCTTCCTTTAATCTGGAACATTTCCATTGCTTTTCCTTTTCTTTTCTGACACTGATATTTTTAAAGAATACCCCCACCCTTTTAAAATAGAATACTTCCAGTTTGGAGTTTATCCAGTGTTTCTTCGTGATTAGATTCCTATTGTGTCTTTCTCAGACGCATGCAATCTCCGTCTTCCCCTAACTGATGAGATTAAGTTTGGTCACCTATTCAAGGCATTAAGGAGCTCTGGTGGTGCATTGCCTAAGGCATCTGACTGCTAACCAGAAGGTTGGCAGTTCAAACCCACTAGCCACTCCTCAGAAGGAAGATGGAACAATCTACTTCAGCAAAGATTTACTGCCTCAGAAACACAGTGGGGGTAAAATAATTACTATTTTTTTCCCCTTGGTAACTAGTAGGCAGAAGGCCTGTTGGCACAGTCGTTAAGTGCTCTACTGCTAACTGAAAGGTGGGTGGTGCAAATGCAGCAGCCACCCTAGAAAAAAAGATGTGGCTATTAGCTTCCTTAAAGAATTAAAGCCTTGGAAACCATAATGGGAGATTCTATTCTGTCCTATAGGGGTGTTATGAGTAGGAATCAACTCTATGGCAATGGGTATGGTAACTAGTAAGCAGATTTTAGGGAGGTTCTTTAAGATTCTGCAAATACCCTATTCCTCATCAAAATTTTACCCTACATTTAGCGTGGGCTGATGATTCTTGCCTGCTACAGTTTTATCCAAGAAGTTGATTTGGTGATTTTTCTCAACATAGCACTCCATTCACCACATTTACCAGGTGACATTCAGAATTCTGCTATAATCAAAAGCAAGCCTATCCTATCCATCTATCTGTCTACCTGTCTATCTAGCTATCTATCCATCTATCTACCTATCTATGCACCCCAAGTGAATTTGAACTGAAGGACTTCTCCATCCAAAGTGCATACTACATTCTTCATTTGTACAAGTTGCTGAGTTATTTATGAAAAACAAAAATACATTTTTTAAGAGAAAAGAGTTTACCCGTTTGTAAAATAATTCAGTCACTTGTTAATTAGTGTATTATTATGTTAAGTTAATGTGTAAAAATAAGTGCCAGGAAACTGGTGATTGTGCTTTCCAGGAGCTCACATTCTAGGGAAATACACATATACAAGTATTCTAGAACAAACTTAATGTTATCTTGCATTTTTGTTAAAGGTCAATTAAAATATATGACATTAGACTGTTATGGCTAACTTAATATGAAGATATTGATATTTCAATACCAGTTGAATATCATGTCCATAATCCCAGTAGATTAATAGCAGAATTGCAATCAAACCCAGTACTTCAGCTCATTTCTCCAAGAGGATGAGTTATGGTTGGTGCTAAAAGGTTAAGAAGAAAACCATGTTTTAAATATAACGCACATGCCTCCAAGTATAATATTTCCTCTTTTAATTCTTCCTCCAAAAGCTTAATATAAACAAGGTGCTTTCTATATATCTCTTTTCTTCGGAAAAGGAGAAAAGTCCTAAGATAAATTGATGTTAAAGTAGGTATATTTTAGTAGGGTTTATTCTAGTTTATGTTGTTGTTGTTACGTGCCATCGAGTCGGACCTGACGCATAGCAACCCCTCCTTGGGTTTCCGAGGCAGTATCACTAGGGAAGTAGATTGCCCCATTTCCTTCCAAGGAGTGGCTGGTGGATTTGAACCACCAGCCTTCTGGTTAGCAGTCAAGTGCCTTAGGCACTATGGTACCAGAGCTCCGAATCTTTGATCTTCATCAATAAGTGCTTCAAGACTTCTTCACTTTCAGCAGGCAAGGTTGTGTCATTTGCATATCACAGGTTGTTAATGAATCTCATTTCAATCTTGATCCTGCAGTCTTCTTCATATAGTCTACCTTCTCATATTATTTGCTCAGCATACAGATTGAATAAATACGGTCGAGGATACAACCCTGATGCACACCTTTCCTGATTTTAAACCACGTGGTATATCCTTGTTCTGTTCAAACAACCTCCTCTTAGTCTATGTATAGGTTCCATGAGCAAAATGAAGTGTTCTAGAATTCCCATTTTTCACAATGTTATCCATCATTTGTTATGATCCACACAGTCAATAAAACACAGGTAAATAATGAGTCCCTAGTGAGACTAAGTAAATGAGCCCTGGTGGTGCAGTGATTAAGTGCTTGGTTGCTAAACAAAAGAACAGCAGTTTGAACCTATCAGGTGTTCCCTGGTAGAAAGATGTGGCAGTCTTGCTTCCAATAAGACTGATCGGTAGGCAATGGAAAGTCATCATAGCTGTGTTTTCTTAACAGTCTGTGAAGGGCTTCCAGTAAAAATGTGTATATTTGTATATATACTTTTCTCAACAGAGTCCATAACTAGTTTATACTAGGGTTAAACTAGTAGAAACCTCATTTATCTGAATAATTTGGATGGTGGGAACAATTTAAAGTGGAAAAATGAGCTAAGAATTAGACATATACATTTTATAGGCACTATTGAATCAAAGTCGGAGAAAGATGTGGTGGTCTACTTCCATAAAGATTATAGCCTTGAAAACCTATGGGGCAGTATATTCTGTCCTGTAGGGTTGCTATTGGTTGGAATTGACTCGGTAGAAATGAATGAGGTTGAGTGCTGATCAACCCAATGACACCTAATAACAACTAAATTTCTGAGAAATTGAAATTGGAGATATTGTTACAGGTGTATCTTTGACTAAATACCTCCCTACCCCAAAGTCCTGCCTGAAATTACCTAATGGCTTAGGATATTGGTAGAATTGGGTAAGGTTTTAAGGGTTGAGAAGGAAACCAGGATATACTGAGTAAATACTAAATACCAGGTTTTATTGTGGCTTCTTCTACAACTGTGTGAACTAGATATCTATAACACATTACACAGATGAAGCATCTGAGATTGAGAGAAGGAAGTGACTTGGCAATGATTTCACACGGTAATTGACTTTGTTCAGCTTGGAACTGGTTCTTGCCAGAACTCTTGTCTTTTCACACACAGGTATCTGTTCATAAGCCCAGAGTAATCAACAATTAACTCTTATACAACTGGTCTTGCCAAGACTCTGAGACTATGGGCAGAAAATAGTTTATATGCTGATGAGAATTTTCAAAAGGCACCTGTCCAATCTCAGAGAAAATCCTACTCCAAGGTTTAATAATAACAGTGTATATTGTATGTTTTGCTTGTCAAATTGCTTTTTCATCCATTATCTCATATGATCATCAAAACATTGCATTAAAAGACAATCTGTTTTATTAAATAATGACTTTGATTTGCTTTAATTGAACTAATGGACAAAAGTAGAGAATAAATAGAGAACATTAAACTCCACTGAGCTGAAGGCTTCACTGGTTAATTTATTCTCTTGCTCTTGAACTCCCACTTTCTAAGTATCTCTAAACAGTCTTATTAAGCTGCATTGTTTATGACTCCTTGCATCATCTCACCCCAGTAGCCATTTAGGTGCCACCTGCTACTTGATAATTGTGGCAGGATCTGCATGTGGGTCTTGACAAATCCATCCACATAATATTGTGGCACTTCATTTCAATGAAAGAACAGACTGGCAACCAATTTAGATGTGCACAGGTTGATTCTCTTTGGTAGCAGCTGCTTGGTAGAGCCTGTCAAGAAGTAGATGGTGTTGGCATTTGGGAGCTGAGTCATCTTCTGGTGAGGCTGGCTATCTTTATTTCCAAGGGTGTTAGATTAGTGGCGTATGGAAATGGCTTTAAAAAATGTACAGATTTAGCTGTTTTGCAGGTCATATTATTTGTGTTCTGGCAAATGTTTATTTTACTTGTATTGGAATAGGGAGAAAAGGAAATGGAAAGAAAAAAAGAATAAGAAAATTAAAAGGGAATGTGGATATTTTCTGTGATTAGATGTTTATTTTGGATTCATGGAATTTACTTTAAGCTGCCCATTTGACAGCCATTTGTTTTTTAGATAATACATGTTATTTCAAAAAATGATAGCAATATCAAAGAAGGTTGAATAGGTGTTCTGACATGATAGGTGAATTCAAAGCAATTCAGGCTGCATGGGGGCAGCACAATTTAGGCTAAATTCATCTTTGTGGATGCAGAAACTTGGTTAGTATACTCAGTGGTGACTAAGTTCATGATGTGCGCCACAGTAACCAAGTTTATTTTGGACTTTCTGAATAATTGATGTTAGTTACAACTATATCGACACAAGGTTAGACCTATAATCTGACCAGAATTCTTTTTTTTTTTT
>NW_006922100.1:46674-48886 GCF_000298275.1 Orycteropus afer afer | reverse complement strand
AGAACAGTGGTGATGATCAGATCTACTTTGTAGACTTTTTCTAAGTTAAAGATAGTGTATCAAACATATTTACTATATAACCTATTATTTTGGTTCTGTAATGCTACTCTAACAGAGAATACCACAAATGGGTGGCTTTAAGAAACAGGGATTTATTGTCTTAACAGTTTAGGAGGCTAGAAGTCTGAGTTCAAAGTGCCAGCTCTAGAGACTGGGTGAAGACCCCTCAACCTTGGGCCAGTTCTGCCTCTTACTCCCAGCCCATTGGAGCTGAAGGTTTCTCTTAACTCAGGCAGCTGCTGGCTGCTGAGACTGACAAGCCCAAAGTCAACAAATAAAATGGCACAGTCCCAAGATTATCAAGCAACACAGCAGTCCACTAGTTGAAGTCCAGAAACAGTCCCAAGATCAGCAGGCATATGGTAGACTCCTGAATGAAGACTTGGTTAAATGCAGGGTTCAAGTGTGCCAAAAGGCTCAAGACCTTTCTCGAAGCATCTTCTTAGATACTAGAAGCAGACCACATCCTTAAGTCAGCTACTCAGCTGCTCACAGTAGATTCCACCATGAAGATGATATCCAGTTTCATCATAGGGAATCACTACATCCAGCTGCCCAACCACTCAAAAGCAGGCCCAGCCAAGTTAACACATAACCTTAACTACCACACCTTGCATAGAATAGGTATTCAGTAAATGATGGTTATCATCACCACCACCACCATCATCATCATTGTTGTTGTCATCATCATCATCATGTTAAAACTTTACTCTAATTTTTGGCATATCTTTATTAAATTTCCACTTTCTACTTTTGTTATATATTGAGAGAAATTCTATCCCTTTAGGCAACTTCTTCTAATCTAAAGTATATGTACATACATCTCAAACCTAATTCTCAAAGGAAATACATCACCTAATTTTAGGAACGTATTTCAATATCACTATCTGTCGAGGGAAACAGAGTATCACAACATAAACCTATGCTGTATATTGATGTCATTTTTTAGTAAAACAAATTTGACCAAGATCCAGACATTTACACTACAGTGCTATAGCTACCATTTATGAATACCTCATATTTACTGTTTACTAAGGAGCCCTGCAACACAGTGATTAAGCATTCAGCTGCTAACTGAAAGGTCAGTAGTTCAAATACTCCAGCCACTCCACAGTAGAAGGATGTGGCAGTCTGTTTCCCATAAATATTACAGCCTTGGAAACTTTACAGACAGTTCTGTTCTGTCCTATGGTGTTGTCATGAGTCAGAATCCGCTCGCTAACAACTGAAAACTAAGCAAATCACCTCATTGTTTCCTCATAATAGCCCTGTAAATTATATTATTTCAGTTTTACAGATTAAAAAAATGAGGCTAAAATAAAAATATTAACTTCACACAATTAGAGTAGAGTTGAGATTTGTACCCTTGTTATTTTTGTTCAGTGGTCAAGTTGGCTTTGACTCATAGCGACCCTATGCACAACAACAGAATGAAACACTGCCAAGTCCAGTGCCTGCCATACATCACAATATTTTCCATGCTTGAGCCCATAATTACAGCCACTGTGTCAATCCATCTTGCTGAGTATCCTCCCCTTTGTCACAGTAGAATTGTAATACCCTTTCTGTTTATAAAACTCTACCTCTAAGAAAACACAAATAAACCACTAAATGTTGAGTTTGTGGTTATTAAAGGCCCTTATTTGAATACATCAGGCCAAAGGCTTCATTTCAGTTTCATATCAAGCTAGGTTTAAACCTCATACATTTTGTGTATCATCTCTCCATGAAATAGAATGCTCTGAGGCTATACCGTGGATTTTTAACAAGGTTCAATTCCACAGGGTTTGCAACTTAAGCTCTATTCAGATACTGGTTAAACTAATAGTTTTTTAATTTTTCATTATATTATTTACTAACTACAGGTAAGAGCAAGAGAATGAAGGGAAATGTAACCCATGTCAAACCATCATTCAATATTGCTTTGTTGCAAAAGAGTTGATATATCAGTTAGCAACTCACTGGCCAAAAATATCAACCAAACCCACAGCCAGTGAATTGATTCTGACTCATAGTGACCCTATAGGACAGAGTAGAACTTCATCACAGGGTTTCCAAAGCTGTATATATTTATGGAAACCAACTACCTCATCTTTCTCCCACAATGTGGCTGGTGGATTTATACCACCGACCATCTGGCAGCTCCTCCTAT
>NW_006922100.1:30924-46534 GCF_000298275.1 Orycteropus afer afer | reverse complement strand
CTATGGAAGTAGGATTGCCCAACCTTCCTTCCAACCAGTGGCTGGTGGTTTGAATTTTATTTATTTTAACTTAACTTAGTGGCCTGGAAAATAGTAATGTTTCACAAGTAAGAATTTTCTTTCTAGTTCTGAAAAGAGAATTTCTGAATCAAGTTCCATTTTAATAATTAACCCAGATTCTGGTATGAATTGTCAAAGCCTATTTTCCCAAACAAAATAGTTCATAATGTTACTGAATTCAAAATCTAAAGTAAATGTGGTATTTTCTTCTGAGACACCTGAAAATGGTGTTTCTTTAACCTTATCAAAATCTGAGCAGAATGTAAAGCATGACAAGACAAAAAAAAAAAAAAAATCATTTTATATTTTGATGTGCTAGGAACTGGGAATTCAAAGGATGAGTAAAATGAAGTCCCTGATAGTATGGACCTCATAGATCCATGGGAGTAAAAATTAATTACAATGAACTAAAGGCCATCCAGGCTTTACAATAGAGTTCCATTCCAATGACTTCATAGTAAATTGGTTCTGATGTAAGTTGAATACCTCATTACCACATCTTTTTCTTTAGTTTTCATAAGTATTTTCTTTTGTTATCATTATGTTTATAAATCTGATCATTATTTGTCTTTTGGGGTTGGAATGAGAATGATAACATCAGCAAATTACATCCTGCAGCATTGTATATAGTACATATTACTAATAATAAGATGTACAAAAACAAAACAAAACAAAAGGATGATTTTAAGTGAGGCTCACCATCATTTGAGCATGTCATAAACTGAGGCCTGCCTATATAATTGATATGTCTAATACAGCTCAAGCTGCAGTGGAAGCTAGGAGTAAGATACAAAGGGCATTGTACAGTGGGTGGGAGGAGACAGGCCAATAAAGGCTTCTCACAGGAATTGATACTGTGATACCTAATGCAAAAAAAAAAAAGATATACAGTATATACGCAACTGGTAAATGACCAGTATTCTGAGTATATTTGTGACATAGATAAATGATGGTCAGTGCACAATGTCCTAAAGTGGTTCAATTTAGGGATCTTCCACATATGTCATTCATATCGTAGGATTTGCCATCTCATAACTGCCAACAATATATAGACCATATTTTCATCAGTAAGGTTTTAAAACCTTTGTATTGTTAGAATTATTTTCTCTTTTGTGCATCATTTTGAACCCCCAGCTTCATGTCAATTTCTTCCTGCTTTGCCTTCACAACAAAAACAGCTGTTTTCATAGTCGCAGGTGTTGGTGATATTGGGCACCTTCTCAACATTAACAGTACTTTTTATTTGAAAGACCAATTGAACAGAAGCAAAGACCTGTATGAACAACTACAATAGTACTAATGCCCATTCTTATACTGCATGCTATCCACAATATTATCTTGACTGATTCAGCTGCTGTTCTTGTCAGGTGCTGTCTAGTCAGCTCCAACTCAGAGTGATGCAATGAACAACAGAAGGGAACATTGCCTGATCCTTTGCCATCCTCACAGTCTTTACTGTATTTGAACCCATTGTTGGACTCATTGTGTCACTCTATCATCTTGAGAGTCTTCCTCCTTTTTTCTCTCTACTTTACCAAGCATGATGTCCTTCTCCAGGGACTGATCCCTCTTTATAACATGTTCAAAGTATTTGCAACTAGGTGTCTCCATCCTCCTTTCTAAGGAGGAAAAATTGTAGTATGCATGCAGAGAATGCTTATTTTTTCTGAGGCATGAGTCAGGAAAACCTTGATCCTCTAGTTACAACTTTTCTTTTTAACACTTTAAAGTGGTCTTTTTCAGTGGATTCCCCAATTCAATAATGTCATTTGATTTCTTGACTGCTCCTTCCATAGGAGCAGTTGATTGTAGATCTAAATAAAAAAAAATTCTTGACAATTTGATCTTTTCTCCATTTATCATTATGTTGCTTATTGGCCCAGTTGTGAGGATTTTTGTCTTCTTAATGTTGATGCGTAATCCCTACTGAAGTCTGTAGGCTTTGATCTTCATCAGTAAGTGCTTTAAGTCCTCTTCACTTTCAGGAAGCAAGGTGGTAGCATCTGCCTATCACAGGTTGTTACTAAGTCTTCCTCCACTTCTGATACAGTGTTCTTTATATGGTACAACTTCTTGGATCATTTGCTCAGTATGCACATTGAATAAGTATAGTGAAAGGATACAACCCTGATGCACACATTTCTTAATTTTAAACCACATAGTATTCCCCTGTTCTGTTTGAATGACTGACTGCCTCTTGGTTTATCTACAGGTTCCACGTGAGCATAATTAAGTGTTTTGAAAATCCCATTCTTCATAATTTTAACTGCAGTTTGTTATGATCCAGAAAGTAGAATGCCTTTGCATAGTCAATAAAACACAAATAAATTTCTTTCTGGTATTTTCTGTTTTCAGTCAGGATCCACCTGACATCAACAGTGATATCCCTCATTCCACGTCCTTTTCTAAATTTGACTTGAATTTCTTGCAGACCACTGTTGCTATATTGCCATGAGTGTTTTTGATGATCGTCACCAAAATTTTATTTTCATTGTGATATTAATGATACTGTTTGATAGTTTCTACATTCTATTGGATCACCTTTTTTTTGGATTGGGCATAAATATGTGTTTCTTCCAGTAGCTTGGCCAGGTAGCTGTCTTCCAAAATTCTTGGCATAGAGAAGTAGGCACTTCCAGTTGCATCCATGTACTGAAACATCACAATTGATATTTTCTCAATCTTGGAACCTTGTTTTTACTAATTTCTTCTGTGCAGCTTAGACTTTGTTCTTTAATACCATCAGTTCTTGAACATATGCTGCCTTCTGAAATAGTAGAATGTCAACCAATACTTATGTGTACAGTGACTCTGTGTATTCCTTCAATCTTCTTTTGATTTTTCCTGTAGTATTCAATATTTTGCCCATGGAACCTTTCAGTTGCAACTTGAGGCTTGAAATTTTTCTTCAGTGTTTTCATCTTGAAAAATGCTGAGCATATTTTCCCCCATTAGTTTTCTAACTTCAGATCTTAGTGCATTTCATTACAATAACTTCTCTTTTTGAGCTGCCCTTTGAAATCTTCTGTTCATCTCTTTAACTTCATAATTTCTTCCATTCACATTAGGTACTCTATATTCAAGAGCAAATCTCAGTCTTTTCTAATATTCATTTTGGTCTTTTCTTTCTTCCTTATTTTTTTTTAATGATGTTTTACTTTTTTCATGTATAATATCCTTGATGTCATCTCACAACTTATCTGGTCTTTGTTCATAGGTGTTCAATGCATCAAATTTATTCTTGAAATTCTCTCTAAATTCACGTGATTGATTCACCTACACAACAGGCACTTTAGTGTCTACTACTCGTCAAATGCAATCTGGGAGCAGAGACAACTAAGATAGAACCTTATGAAGCTTATAGAGTAACAGGGAAGAATTGCAGGTGTGTTAGTTTCCTAGGGATGCCCTAACAAAATACTACAAACTAGTGTCTTAAAATGCACCCCACCCAAAAAAAAAAACTATTCTCTCAGAGTCCTGGAGGCTAGACGTCTGCAATCAAGATGTCAGTAGGGTTGTTCCTATTGAAACCCTTGAGTGAGAATCTAGTTTATATTTCGCTTCTAGCATTTGGTAATTACCAGCTTTCAGCTTGTAGACACATCATCTCAATATCTGCCCCATTATTACATGTTGTTATTTTGTTTATGTGTCTGTGTCCAAATTACCCTCCTCTGGTGATGTAGTTCCTAAACATTTGATTGCTCAAACCCACCAGCCACTCCTCAGGAGGAAGGTTGGGCAATCTACTTCCACAGTGATACCTTCTTGGAAACCCATGGAGGGGTCACTATGAGTCAGATCTGACTTGACAACAGTGATTTTTTTTTTGGTTATAAAAACACTGGTCATTTGATTATAAACCAAAAAAAAAAAAAAAAAGAAGGAAAAAAAAGAAAAAACACAAATTCACTGCCATTGAGGTGATTCCAACTCATAGCGACTCCCTTTGGGTTTCTGTGACAGTAAATTTTTATGGAAGTAGATCGCCCAGTCTTCCTTCTGCAGAGTAGCTGGTGGTTTTGAACCGCCAACCTTCTGGTTAGCAGTCAAATGCCTTAGACACTGTACCACCAGATCTCCATTTGATTATAGCTCACTCTAATTCAGTATGATTGCATGGGAACTTAATAACATCTACAAAGACCTATTTCTAAAAACTATCATATTCACAGGTTGCAAGGGTAAAGATGTGAACAAACCTTTTTTGGGGGACAAGGAGCCCTTGCAGTGCAGTGGTTAAAAGACCTGTCTACTAACTGAACATTTGGTGGTTCAAATCCACCAGCCACTCTGCAGAAGAAAGATATCACAATCTGCTTCCATAAAGCTTATAGCCTTGGAAACCTTATGGAACAGTTCTATTCTGTCTTATAGGGTTACTAGGGGTTGGAATTGACTTGATGGCAATGGGTTTTGGGGGACACAATTCAATCCACAACATCATGAAATTCAGTGACCAAATGATTATGTAAGTTCTATAGGGGATGTGAGGGAGTCTGGTGGTTCTGTGCCTGAGATATTTGACTGCTAACTGGAAGGTTGACTTTTCAAATCAACCACCCACCCCACAGAAGGAAGATGAGGCAATCTACCTCCATAAAAACTTACAGTCCTGAAAACCCAATGGGGGTTGCTATGTGTTGGAATGGACTCAATGGCAGTGTTTTGTTTTTTTTTTTTTAAGTGAAGTATATGTGATGTACGTGCAAAATCACATAGCAATAGAGAAGAAGACATTTCTCTCTCACCTAGAGGTGAGGGAGGAGCAAGAAAATCTTCCTAGAAGATATTACATCCTCATCACCTCAGTCATGGTCAAAATGTCATCATCATTGTTGTCTTTATAGGCACTATTGCCATCACCATTGTTATCACACTTTTTGAGCACTTAACCGCTTGCCAAGTACCAGGTGAGGCACATGATATGCATTATCTCAGATAATCCTTAAAACCTCCTTCAGTTAGGATCCATTATTATCCCTATTGTACAGATGAAAAAATGATACTTAGAGAAGTAAAATAGCTTGCTTAGTATTAAACACTAAGGCCAAAAGTCAAACTTGAGCATTTACTGCATAGCCCATGCTCTTAACTATTATGCCACTACTACCTCAATACATGTAAAGATGTTTGATCACTACAATCCTTTGAGATAGATATAGCAGGCAAATTACTTGCTTTAATTTTACAATTGAGGAGCCTAAGCCATGAGACTCATGTAAGATAAATTATTTTCTCAAATATTTGGGTAAAGAGTGAGATACTGCCTCAAGTGAAAGTTTCTAACTCCAGGCATTATGCTTTTATATTACATTTTGCAGATCCTGATATGTCGGTAGGATAGGTAGATTATTAGGTTCATACACACATTCAGCCATGTCATATGTATGCATGTCATGGAAACATCTCCCTTCATTTCACAGTAAACAAGTCTATTGATATTTTTCTGCACTTGTTTCAAAACTTTCAGTTAGTGACAACACAGTCTGGTTTGCTCTTTGGTTCTATTTTCCTTCTGAACTTTATTTCATTTTTCCTGCTTTTCTTGATTTCTGGGTTTTTTGTTTGTTTGTTTTTTACATTATTAACTATATAGCTTTTAGTCATCCTTTGAAGAAGTCCCATTGAGTTATGATCTTCTTTCATCTTTTGGAGGTTGGGGAAAAAAAATTGTGAAAATATTGTTGGCTGGAATGAATGTCTTTAGCTTAGGAAAACTTTTTTTTTTTTTTTCTTAATTGTGCTTTAGGTGCAAACTTACAGAGCAGAATTTGTTTTACATTCAACATTTTGTGTACATTTTGTTTCACTCCCCAATTACCATCCCCAACTCTAACCCACTCTCCTGTTCCCTCCCAATAACCACACCCTCCTTGTGCCTTTCTTGGTTATGCATTCCTGTCTGTCTAGCTTTTGCTTCAGTGGGTGTTGCCCCTCTGGTGCCCCAAGGCCAATTCCTTCAAAGGATGTATCTCCATAGAGTAGGCGGGTGCATGGCCCTAGGCTGAGTGTTCTGCATGTAAGTCTTATCCACTGTTGGGCTGAGAGCCAGCCTTTGGGAGTGAGTTTTATCCCAGGCCCAAAGTATATCCCAGGGCCACAATCTTAGGGGTTCCCACCAGACTCAATCCGTCCAGTAATTCTAGTCATTATCGTGTTTTTGGATTTTATTCCATGATTTTCCTCCCACTCTATACAGGATCTCCAGTTTTGATCCTTTTCCAAGTGGTTGACATTGGTAACTGGGCACCATCTAGTTCTTCTGGTATCAAGGTCCATCATGTCCTAGGGCTGATTGTTTCTAAATGCCCTTAGTTTTCTTCACTGTTCCTCGCTTCTGATGATAGGAGACCATTAGCTGCATCTTAGATGGCCACTCGAAAGCTTTTAAGATCACAGTCACTACTCACTAAAGTAGGTTGTGGAACAAGGTTTTTATG
This sequence comes from Orycteropus afer afer, assembly GCF_000298275.1. Lineage (NCBI taxonomy): Eukaryota > Metazoa > Chordata > Mammalia > Tubulidentata > Orycteropodidae > Orycteropus > Orycteropus afer. Next base: position 40,028 of record NW_006922100.1, on the reverse strand, counting down.
TATTTTATTGTGGCAATTGAGTCTGGTGTCCCCCAGTACTATGGTCCTGAGTTGGAAGATCCAGTGGATCTCTCTCCCACGGTGTCTGGCTGTCAATGAGTAATTGCCCTAAGTCTGTCTTCTGTTGTTTCTGTAATGATTGTGGGCATTTTGTATCACTAGTATCTGTGCAAGATTAGCTTCAGCTGAATCTATCATTGCTCTAGAGTATATTCCTGTTCACTGACCCCCATCCGATCTTCTCAGTTGTCTATGTATTTATCTGTATCCTGGTGTTTGGTGTTATGATAATGTAATGTTTTGTATATACTAGTATTATCCTCTGTTGTCTATATCTTATGTACACAATTCAGTGTCCTCCCTTTCCCCAATGTTATCATGCTGGTCACAGACCCTAGAACAACACTCTTGCTTGTATTTGTTAGTTCCTTCCCTCATTCTTTCTATTTATTGTCATTTTCTATCCTTCTACTTCTTAATCCCTCCATTTTACTCTTTTTCCTTATGTCCTTTTTTCCCCTTCCCGTGTTGTCTTCCTCTCTCTCTCTCTCTTATTTTCCTGTTCTCTCATCCTTGTGAGCTATCTCTGGCTCTTTCTCTAGCTCTCTCTCTCTTTGTGTCTTTTTTCTCTCTCAGAATTTTATGAGGACTGTATGTATATTGACAATTAAAAGTTTATCATGGCTTTCCTGCATTTGTAATTATAGCATGACCAGATGATATCATGTGAAGAGCTCTGGTTTGTAGTTAAATAGAATGGTTCATGTCCTCACCATTTTATCCTCACCACTTGTTGGCTCTGTGATCCTAGAAAAATTTATTGAAGTGTCTTGGATTTAATTTGCTCATCTGTAAAATGGAGGTAACAATACTTTTCCATCATATAGGAATTCATAGATTGTCTGAGACAGAGAAGTTCTCTTTAATTTCCAGAAAATATAAGAAACTTTGTTCCAGGCATGGTATTACATATTATATTTTAGCTTGTCCACATCATTTGGCATGGCTATATTTCCCATCAGATTGTAAAATTTCCATTGGCAGAGATTGCAATCCATTTATAATCTTGTCACAAATGCCCAGTCCAGCACATTATGTATGATAGGTGCACAATAAAGAAGATATTTGTTGAATGAAGCCAAGAGAGGGTGTGAATGGAGTTAGAGATGCAAACTTCATTGGCAGACCACCTGGATCATCTCTTCCTCACTTTTGCCTCCAAAGCAGCCTCTCCTATATGGATAGCATCCAGCTTGTTCTCTCTCTTGGCAAGGGATTGTTGGCAGCATTTTCATCTTAATTGGAGAGTGGAAGAAAAGATTGCTCAGCTGGCTATTGCCAACACCTTAGAAAACTTAAATGTTTAGCCAATTTTAGGTTTCCCATGGTGTTTTCCAATGCTCTATTCAAGGCTACATTTTTATTTTTTTAAATCAACTGAACAAAAGCCTCATAAAAATAGCACAGTTCTCAATTCCAGCCAAGAAAAATAATGTAACCGACCATGGTTATGCATTTCCTTTACGAAAGCTTCTTCTGCATTATGTTTGAAGTGCTGCTGTACACTCCTGACAAGCTGATGTTTCCTAAATCTCTGCCCCTGCCTCATAGAGTCCTACTCACTCCACATCCTCAACTTGGACAAGTATTTCCCTCCCCTTGGCTTCAACAAAGGAACCCTAGTGGTGCAGTGGTTTAAAAACATTCAGATGCTAACAGAAAGATATGTGGTTGAAGCCTATCATCACCTCCATAGGAGAAAGATGTGGCAGTCTGCTGGAAAACCCTGGAAATAATATATGGCCTAGAATACTATGTGGCCCAAATATTATAAGAAAATATTATATGACCTAGAAAACCCTATGGGGTAGTTCTACTCTATACACAGCATTATTGTGGATCAGAATAGACTCAATGGCAACAGGTGCATTTTTTTGATGGGATTTAATGATCAGTCACATCTATTGCCTCCCATATCTCTACATCTCTCCCCTAGATGTTCAACTATGTTCCACATACTCACCAACTTTTAAATATTTTATGGAGGTTCTATAGGCACCTGAGCTCAACACAAGGATGAGTTCATCATTCCCCATCTAAACTTGTTCTCCTTCTATATTTATGGGTGAGTAGTATAAGCAGCCACTGAATCCTCACAGCAGTCTTGTAAATAGATATTATTAACTTCACTTGGCTGTTAAGGAAAGTAAAACCTGAAGAACACATGTAGCTAGAAATTAAAAGAGCAGGCCTCATCTCAGATGATCTCATTCCAAAAATCTGTGTCTCCTTCAATAAACTTTAGCAGAAAGAAAAAGAAAAAAAAATAGGAAGAGGAAGAAATGTTGATTTATAAAATAGTGAAGGAATTATAAAATCCCCCAACTCCTGCCTCAAATCCACTCAAATGGACTTGTCTTATATTTGAGAAACATTATCCTCCTTAGTGAAAATCATGTAATAAATAATTTAATAGAAATGTTTTAAAGTTGAATCTATTTGATTAGATTATATGATGTATCATAGCAAAGCATGTGTCTTATGCTTTGTTAGAAGTGAAAGCAAATAAATTTATAGAAAGGTTGAGAGACTCATGAATCCGGAGACATACTAGTACCTGGGTAGGGTACTATAGAGTTCCAAATTGCAAGAGGAAAGTGAGATTTTCATAGGATGGAGTAAAAACAAAACAAAACAAAAGGCTATCTACTCATAGGCATGAAGAGATAAATGACAAAAAGTTACAAGGAGATTGCTAAACTACTGTCCTTCTTAACATTATCATTTTTATTTCCTAACATAGGAGCTCTGGTAGCATAGTGTCTAAGGCACTTGACTGCTAACTAGAAGGCTGGTGGTTCAAATCACAAGCCCCTCCTCAGAAGGAAGGTTGGGCAATCTACTTCCGTAGTGATACTGCCTCGGAACCCCAAGGAGGGGTCGCTATGAGTCGGGTCCTATTTGACGGCACATAACAACAACAACATCCTACAACATATTGGCTAAGGCATTGTTCTTGGATCAACCATGCAAACACTCTAGACAAACATTTCTTAACAAACAAATCCTCATGCAAACTAAAATCTTTATTTTGCTCCTTTGGGGTTGTAAGCAACTAAATGTTTACAAATATCTGACTGTCTCTGTCTCTTCAGAGCAGCAGAAGCAGAGATTTTAGACCAAGTTGCAGTTTGATCCAAAATGGAGTTTAATTTAGATCTGGGGCAGGCATTTCAGTCATGCTAAGTGCCTTGGTTTTGAGGTTTTCTTATAAAGATGATACCATTTTATATTATTTCTGTGAGCAATCCTTCTTTCATTTGTTGCTGAAAAAAGTCCTTATAAGGGAAAAGTAATTGCATAATCCTGCAATGGTTTCATCCAAACTAATGGTTAAGGAAAGAAATGAGAACTTGACCTTGTACTTGAGAATACGTACTTACCTGAATACTTTGTATGAGCAAAACACGATTTTTGTCTCCTAGACAGATATAGATAAAAGAACTAAGATATTTGTAAAGATAAGGTAATTTAAAGAAAAAAAAAATACAAGGTATTTTCATTATCTTCTTTTTTGTCATTGCCTAGATCCTGAATGCTGTTGTGGCCACCGGTTCTACAGTCAGCTTGTCATGGTACACTTGAAGGGAACACAGTTTGTTAGGAAGATTTGTTAAGGTGTTTGTCCACTACAAGAGATTCTCTTGCCTTGTTGAGATGGTAATTAATTTTTAGGAAACTTCTCTATTGTTTAAGACTGCTATAATGATCTTTCTTTAAAACACTAAATATATGATTTTAAAATTATGTATTGAGAAAGAATCTAATGGAAATAACTCTCAAAATTCCATTAGAGTTCATGTGATGCAGAAAGTCATTCTGGGCTCTACTTTTGCTGTATCATCTGTCTAGGTAGCAGGACTTCTGATGAGGAGAGATGAAACACCAGGGTCCCAGATAGGTCTTCAGACAGAAAAGTAAATAGTCTACAGTTGGTGGAAACTTTCCCTTAGCCTTGCAAACTATGGAATTTCTGCTTGGAGCGATTAAAAAACTTCTGGAAATGAATAGCAGTCATAGCAGCATAATATAGTGAATGTAATTGATGTTACTTGAAAATGGCAAACTTTTGTTAAGTGTATTTGTGGTAAAGTGAATTTCTTGGTATGGCACTTCCAACCATGGTCTTTGTGGCTCCCACCAGGTGACTAGGTGGAACTTTGCAAATGTAAGGTGCTTCAGCTGATGAAGGGGATTGGCTAGCTTGCTAATAATATAAATCAGGTACCTGGTGCTCTTGTGGGGATAAGGTCCTTGTTGGGTGGGGCTGTGCAAATAAGCTGTTTGGAGCCCTAATGTGAGGATTGGTCAGTTTTGCCATCTCACTGGGCTTAAAATGAGCAATTCCAGAGGTAGACAGGGTGGATCTCAGTACTATCAAGACAGAGAAGAGCTGGGAATAGAGTGTGTCCTTGGACCAGCGTTCTCTCCATTAAGAAAGCAGAGAGATGGCAGAGAGATGATGGTAGCAAAACCAGGATACTGGCATGAGCTAGAACCATGGGCTTGCTAGCCCACGGAATGAGACAGTCAGATGCCTTTGGCAGAAGGCTTCTGGTAGAGTCGTGTGCACCTATCAGCAGAGCAAAAAGGGCTTTGCAACATTTGGCTGAGCAGGGTGGAGGCTAGATCTAGATGTCAAGGGCCAAATAGAGGCATGCCTGTGGGCATAGCCGAGGAAAAGCTTTCCTGATGGAAGAATTGTATCTTGAACATTCCTGAACCACAATTGTAACCTGTTGTTTACCTAATAAACCCCAGAATTGTGAGTACTGTCTGTGAGTACTGTGTGGCCACTGTAATGAATTATCAAACCCAGAAAAAAACTAATGAGTGGGAGGGATGGTTGATGTCAAAATTAATAATAATAACAATAGTAAGATTGGATGGTAGTGGCATGTCTGATTTTGCCCTCATAGGAATCAGCCTTGAGCTGATGCTCTAAGGGTGATTCTGTCTCTCACTTGTGAAATTAGAGATCAGAGGATGCCTCCTCTATGCCCTTTTTGCAGTATTTTATCACAATTAAAAACAAAAGCAGAAAAACAGGATAATGGAAAGTGTATGGGATTGGAAGTCAAGTAGCTTGGGATTTAAATTCCTATCTACATCCTTCCTAACTGGGGACATTGGACAGATACAATCACCTCTTTATATTTTAGTTTCTACATTAAATGTGTGTGTGTGTGTGTGTGTGTGTGTGTAATCATAACATTTCTCAGTGGCAGATTTTTTCAGTCTTAAATACTTACTGTTTTTGTTGTTGCAGTTGTTGTTGTGTTATTGTTGTTAAGACCCTACCTAGGTGCTTAACACATAAAGGAGACCTAGCTAGCAGTAGCTATTAAATTGTTATTTCTCTGTCAAAATCACACTGACCAGGATTGGGAGATTACTATCTAAAACTGTCAAGGTATTAAATGGGGGGTTATTTCATTTTGGTAATCAAACTTTATTTCTTTTTAAGCCAAATATTTCCCTTCCTGATATGGAGCTATAACACAAGCTAGATTAGTAATCACATATAAATTAGCAAGCATCAAAACAAAGCAAAATATAGTATTGCAGTCCAATCCTAGGTATTTACCCCAGATACATTAAAATGACTCCATCCAAAGACTTGTATTGAAATAGTCATCACAGATTTATTCATATTAGCCACAAACATAAACAGCACAAATATCCCTCACCTGAAGAATGAATAAACAAATGGGAATATCTATACAATAGAATAGTATTTTGCAATGAAAAAGAATGAATTATTAATATACACCAAGCACAGATAAATCTCAAAATCTAAGTGAAAGGGGCCAAGCATAAAAAGAAATGTTATGATTCCATTTATATGAATTCTAGACAAGGAAAAACTATAGTGCCAGAAATCAGATCTGTGGTTGTCAGAGACTAATGGTGGGGGGAGAAGATATTGACTACAAAGGGACTTGAGGGAATGTTTTGGGTGATGGAAATAGAAATATTTTGTATTAGAACTGTCATGATACTACATTTACTAAAACTTCACCAAATTATACACTTAAAATAGGTGAATGTTATTGTATATAAAGTATACCTCAATAAAGGTAACAAAAGGAAGAAAACAAAAACAAAAACAAAAAAATAAAAGGCGTTGGAAATATGAACAACTCTTTTCAATGATGCCCAAAAGTGCATTTTTCTCCATTTTTCTAGTGACCATATTGTCCCTCGGGATGTTGCTATCAAAACACAAAATTTTCTTAACATAAGATCTCATCCCAGGCTAGCCATCTAACAACACAGTTATTACCCTCATTTTTCTGATGAGGAAACTAAAAAATAATGAGGTCATATTGCTAAAAAGTAGAAGAGCTACCTTCAATCCCAGATAATCCCACTCCAAATTTTGTGACTCTTATAGTAAACTTTACCGGAGAGGAAAGAATAGGGAGAAAAGGGGAAAAAAATGTTTCAACACCATTCCCCATGAAATGCTTAAGAGTAACTGAGGCACTGGTGTGTTCAATCCCCATTAATTTTTCTGTAAGATTAGTTGCTCTACAGGTAGATTTCCTTTTTTTCTAGATGTGACAGTGAATGATGTTGGAAAATCCTCCTCTCCTAGAGAAGACAGCTAAACTTTGTTTCCCATTGTCCCATGTGACTAAGCTGCAGCTAACTGAAGAAGAGCCGAAGTGGTTTGTATTCTTCCACTCATGGTCATAAAATCTTTCCACATCTTAAACTTCTGTTTTTGCCCCTTTCAACAAGGGGAAGGACATGATTCCAAGGGCTACCTTTGGAGCTATATAATAAGTATTTAGAACTTTCAAAGTCTTAGTTCTGAGTGATGGTGTGGGGAAAAATGTCTCCCCCAAACACACATTCACACACACAAACTACCACAAACTGGAGCCACTGTAATACAAGCTGGAAAAAAGTTTTGGTTATGCTGAGTTCTTAACAACACCTGCATGTCTATTTGTCACCATAATCTAGCCTACCCTAGTTATTATATTAGGTTAGAGAGAATCTAGGACCTAATATCTTAGAAGACTAAATAGTCTACATTTCTCTTTCCATTAAGCCCACACCAAATCTCAGGTCATATTATTTCAACTTCAAAGTGTCATCAGTTCTGGGCATCACATCTATTGTGAAGAAGAGAGTTTGTGCTAAAGCCTATGAAGAGCTAGATTTTGGTGCCCCTCTAGTTAGAATCAGCACCTCTGAATCCAGGATTGTCTTTGTAGTTTGTGCAAAGAAAACTGTTTCAAGAAAGAGTAGAAGAGACATTTACCCTGATAGACTTCATCTTAAATTAAGTCAACTGAGTCTCGAACTCCTAGAAAATCAAGTCAAATTTATATCCTCAAACTTGGCCAATCCTAATGCTATACTCTTCCTTGGAAGGAGAGGTGCATAACACGTGATGGTTGGTTTGCAGAAGAGCACTTGAGTTTCCCTTTGACAATACTCACATTGCCATGATTCAATTATTCTTACCTTGGACACTGTCCAGATATGCACTGCCAACACTGGTTTTTCTCTCTGCATTTTTCTGAACTGCCATTTCTGACAACTTATTTTCTCTTGATGTATATACCCCTCCCCCTCCCCCACTTGAACTTAGCTGATACCAATGAGTCAAATCTTATCCTGCCTTGGGAACTATTCATTCTCCTTAAGACAACTATTCATATTACTAAACCCATCCCTTATTTATTGATTTTATCAGTCAAATATTCAGTCCTCTGAAGATACAAAAGCATTATTCAGCCAATGAATCATTCCATCTCATTAATAAATACATAAAGGACAAAAAAACAAACAAACAAAACAACCTTACTTTGTTCACAGTCTATGTTATAGGAAGGAGGTCTGGTGGCATAGCACTTAAGGAATCTGACTGCTAACCAGAAGGCTGACGGTGCAAACCCACCAGCTGCTCCTCAGAAGGAAGACTGGGCAATCTACTTCCATATAGATAACACTAAAAAAAAAAAAAACAAAAAAAAACAACTCACTGCTGTCGAGTCAGATCCATCTCATAGCGACCCCTCCTTTGGTTTCTGAGGCACTATCACTACAGAAGTAGATTGCCCAACCTTCTTTCTGAGAAATGGCTGGTGGGTTTGAACCATCAACCTTCTGGTTAGAAATCAAATGCTTTAAGCACTTGCCTCGGAAACCCAAGGAGGGGTCGCTATGAGTCAGGACCGACTCCACGACATTGAGTTTGGTTTTGGTTTGATTTATGTTACAGGAGTGATCAGCTGAATGCTTTGCTTATGTTTTGCTTTCTTAGATAATGTGGTGTACCAGAAAAATACTTAGATCTAGGTTCAATAATTGCACAAGATATATTGGGGATATATAATTTGCATCATTTTGTTTTAGCTCTCATTTATAAAGTAAGAAAATTAATACCATATATTTTGGGTAAGTGTATTAAATGTGTATTAATTCCCTCTCAATCCAACAGAGGACAGGCAGTGTTAGCCCTCCCCTCACAGTGGGTATATTACATTCTATACCATAGCTATTTACATTTACTTGTAAGGCATTTGTAGAGAAGTCTGATGAAATGTCCTCTTAAAATACCTTACAAACTTAAGTGCACTATTGGCGTCTGATGAATTATATATAAATAAAGTAAGTGTGAAAGCATGCTGCAGTGCTGAACTTGAGGGAGTTTTCAAATTGTGAATGATGTTTGAATCGCATGCCTATGACTGAAGGGTCATAAAGCATCATGGCTTGGTTCATGTGCATGATGCAAATAAAAATAATTACTTTCTTGTTTGTTATACTTAATTTTCAAACCAAACTCACTGCCGTTGAGTGGATTCCAACTCATAGCGACCCCTCCTTGTGTTTCTCAGGGGGTATCTCTATGGAAGTAGATTGCCCAGTCTTCCTTCCAAAGAGTGGATAATGGGTTTGAACTGCCAACCTTCTGTTTAGCAGTCAAATGCCTTAGGCACAAAGCCACCAGAGCACCTATGTTTAATTTTAGAGCTTTTAATATCACCTCACAGAATTAAAGACCTTCTAAGGGAGAGATA
>NW_006922100.1:29161-30664 GCF_000298275.1 Orycteropus afer afer | reverse complement strand
TTCCTAGTTATGTGAACTTGTGAAAGTGACTTAACTACTTTGAGCTTTGATTTTATTATCAATAAGGCAGACTCATAATGTCTACCATAGAGGATTATTACAAGAAATAGAGTTATCTATTAAGTACTTAAGCAGTCTCTGACACATAGTAGACAGTAAAATATGATGGTGGTTGTTAATATTTTAAAAGAAAATTAGTACACTGACTAAAGTCATTAAGAAAATCACTACCTCTTGAGTTCTATTGTCTAAAATGTTGGTAATGTCACCTTCTCTGTGGTGTTTTGGGGTGCATCAAAAAATAATATAAACACAATTGCTTTGAAAATGGTATATATTCGGCAAATATAAGTAAGTTTTGTATTATAAATGTCATTATTATTACTAATTTCCCTTTCAGTGTTAAATGTTATGATTCTAACTCTGGATAGAGGAGAAAATAGAGTCAGAGGGGGGAAAATTATGATTTTTTTTTCTATGATTATTAGAGTTTATTTTCTAAAAAAAATTATTGGGTCAAATATTAATTGACTGAAAAAAAAATAACAAGCAAAAATAGACTTCTCTTGCTCCAATTTTCAGGGAATATTTTATATTATAACCACCATAAACATGTTAGGTCACTCTTGATGATATATTGAAAAATATCTGTTTAATGATCTTATTACATTTTCCTTTTGACACTTACTGAATCACTCTGACCATCTTTCCTTTAATTGTCAGTGCTTAGCAAATACATATAATATCCAACTCAGGCTGCCCCCTGACCCAATTTAGTTATTTTGCTATTATAGGCTTAGGACTTTGTATTTTATTTTCAGTAAACATTTGTTTTCCATCAGTGTTTGCAGCTTCTCTAATGTCTTACCTCCTGCTAATCAGAATCTTTGTTTCTTTATCTGGAAATTCTATTCAGTATTCTCCTTATGATCTTATGGATAGCCTTAGGGGATGCTATCATGAATATATTAGCAGTAAAACAGTTTTATTAACTTTGGCGTCTAATGTATGTTCAATTCCCCACAGCTTTGAAAATTAATATTATAATAAATTAAAACAATAGGAAAAGACAACTTATTTTTATAAGACACAAATAGTCTCAACACCTAGGTCCTATTACATTAATTAATGTAAGAGAACAAGATATCAAATAAGTGTTACAAAGAGAATTTTTGAGTGCCATTCCCCAGACTGCAGAGCCCTCATTCAATTAAGAACTGTTCCGCAGATATTCACTGATCAATTGTCATCTTTGTCATTTTTGAACCTACAGTGGATGAACAAACCTGAAAGGCTAAAACAGCTGTACCATTTTTTTTAAAAAAAGGAATAAACTAACTGATGTAAAACACTTCTCTAGAATAGTGTGAAAAATAAAATATCAATCGAAAAATTCCCTTGTCTATATTTTAAAGACAGAGAGTGAGAGAGAGAGAGAAGCAGTGGCAAATTCTCCAAAGAAAAAGATTATGGCAAAAACCAAGCTATGATGTTCCTTTTTTT
>NW_006922100.1:8022-9765 GCF_000298275.1 Orycteropus afer afer | reverse complement strand
GACATCCTTCATCATTCTCACAGTTTTTTTCCTCAACATATTGTAAAAATCTCCATTGTAAAATTATTTACATTTACTAAAAATATTTCCATTTTCATCCTTCTTACTATATGATATCCTGACACGATGTCTAACAAGATTGTATCTAATCAGTAACATGCTTTAAAAGAAGGAAAAGACTGGCTCAAGTCCTGGGCCTGAAAAGGAATGATCAGTTATAAGCATTTTATTACCCTTTTCTCCAGGTGTAACTACTGGTTATAAAAGAGCTTTTCTTGCTTTATAAGAAGAAATAGTAAAATGAGTATGGAAAATATAATTCCATACTTAATGATAAAAAAAATAAACTCAAAGCTTCAATGTTTATGTCTTATTCCATATCTGGAAGACATAGCTGAGTCAGAAAGGAGATATAAATACAAAGAAAAGTAGAAGAAACAGATCAGGATGGAATTGAGTTAACATCCTGATGTTATCAGTTAATGACTTTTATCCTCTATGTGGTCATGCAGGAACTCTGATAGCGTAGTGCCTAAGGCACTTGACTGCTAACCAAAAGGCTGGCAGTTCAAACCCACCAGCCACTCCTCGGAAGGAAGGTTGGGCAGGTTGGGCAATCTACTTCCGTAGTGATACAGCCTTAGAAACCCAAGGAGGGGTCGCTATGAGTCAGGTCTGACTCAATGGCACATAACGATAGCAATGTGAGTTCATGCATGAAAAATAGAAATAAAATAATAGCAGGATAAATAATATATGTCTCAGTGAAATGATCAATCTTTATGAGCTGCTATATTGAAATGGAGCATTGGCTTCAAGAGTTTGAGCTAAATAAATGTTTATTTCTTCTCTTGCCTTTCCTATCATTCACCTCCTTATTCCTGACTTAGTTTCCCTGTGATTAACCTATTTTCTCCTCCTTTAAGATACAGCTTAAGGATGATCTTCAAAAAAAAACCTTTCTTATCTTGACAAATGGAATTGATGTATATGTGTATGTGGGGGTATTGTCTGTATTCTTGTAGACTCTATAATTCTTTTCATAATAACATCTGAGACAGTCCTGTCTGATAGTATATTATTACTATTTTTTCTCTTGTGTATCTTTCTCATGAGGAGGTTTGTATCCTAAATGCCTATCATAGTTCCTGGAACAGAGAGATTATTTAATGAATGTTTGTTAAACATGACTGAATTTGAGCTCCTATAGTACATTTTACCTTTATGGATACAGTTACGGACTATCTCAAATATTTCTTTTTGGTACCTTGTTCTTCCTACAGTGTGCCCTAGAGCCAACAAAAAATCTTCATACAGTGTATGACTGGACAAACAATGCTTGCTGACAGAAAGGAATCTAAGGAAACATAATGAGATTAGTGAATATTTTAAACTAAACAGATTTTATTTGTAAAATTTGTTTTTTATTTTATAACATGTCTCTTAATGTTTTTACATTTTACAAAGAGTAATTAAAAGCTCCAAAGATTGAATTTTTCCAGAAAAAGATAAAGCAAAGATTTGATACTCCCTACTGCACGAATATAGAAGCTCTGGTGGTGTGGTACCAAAGGCATTTGACTGCTAACCAGAAGGTTGGAGGTTTAACTCACCAGTGGCTCCATGTAAAAGATGATGGAGCAATCTACTTCATAAAGATTTACTGCCTCAGAAACCCAAAGGGGGTCGCTATGCATCAGAATCGACTCAATGAGTGAGTGAGTTATTTTTGTTTTGTTTTGT
>NW_006922100.1:4980-5752 GCF_000298275.1 Orycteropus afer afer | reverse complement strand
GGAGTGGCTGGTGGGTTTGAACCGCCAGTCTCTGGTTAGCAGTCAAGTGCCTTAGCCACTATGCTACCAGAGCTCCTGCCATCACCCTAGTCCCTCTTTAATACCACTATATTATAATCTTATGAAAAATAATTGTTCAAACTGTGCTCATAATATATTAATTTATTCTGCAAACATTTGGCTAAACTTTTTTTTAACACAATGCAGATGCAAAGATGAAAATTCAGAGCCATCCTTTCTAGGAAATAATTGATGCCTGGATAGCAAATTAATTTCATCTGGTGTGATCATCGCTGCTCATTTAGTAGCAATGCCTGTTGCATTGTGTGGTGAAGAAAAGAATTATGAGGGTGTGGTGTGGTCTTCATACAAAAGAATTTCATAATCAACTAGTAATGTATGCAAAAGGAAAAAGTGGAGAAATGACAATGTATGTATAAAAAGCTACTCTAGTATAGTGGATAATAATCCCTTGGATTTGTTTAATGATTTTATTTTTCACAATGAAAATATATGCATATTTTGTATATTTTTAATAATATGTGCTCATTGTGCAAAAATAAAAATACACACCATGTTTAGAAATGAAATAGAAACATCCTTCTTTACCACACTTCAGTCTGAGTTAATTTCCATTAACATTTTGGTGATCATTTCTATATAGTTCACTGAACATCTGTGTGTGTGTGTGTGTGTGTGTATATATGTATACACACACATATATATACACACATATACATATGTATACATATTTATATATACACTGTGTATA
>NW_006922100.1:1569-4370 GCF_000298275.1 Orycteropus afer afer | reverse complement strand
GGCCCATTTTTCTTCCCACTTTGGTTGCAACTGTCACAGTTAACTTTAAGATTTTTCCAGGAAGCTCAAAGGAAAGAGGAAAAGGATCTACACTGGAAGATTTCCAGGACATGGATCCAGTGGTCATGATCATTGCCATTTCATTATACATGTAAAACATGTTAAAATGCCAAATGTTCTTAATATATATATTGCAAAGGCAAGAAAAAAAAAAGATACTTACCCAAGGTCACTATCATGAAAAACTATCTTTAAATCACTATACCCATTTTATAGAATAAAAATCTAAGATCAGAGTCTATGTCGTACTCCCAAGAATCAAGCTCAGTATATACCTACTGCCAAATTTTATTTCTTTTTATTATAATGTATTACATTTGGGTTGGAACATTATATATTATATTTTTAAAAAGTTAGGGAAAAAAATCTTCTGAGGCCAGTATTTTTAATGATATTTATTTCTTGCTAGTCAAAATACGTATATATGAAGTAAATGCAACCACAGCAAGAGAATAAGGGATATTTCTCTGACTGATTGCATTTGGTGCCATGTTGTTGTTGTTGTTATGTGCCCTCGAGTTGGACCTGACTCATAGCGACCCCTCCTTGGGTTCCTGAGGCAGTATCACTACGGAAGTGGATTGCCCCATCTTCCTTCCAAGGAGTGGCTGGTGGGTGCCATAGAAATAATAATACTGTTTGTCACATTGTAATCACAATGTACCTGCCCTAAGTTAGCTAGTATGCATGCTGAGTCCAGGATGGGAGCTGTGTGGCTAAAGAGAAGACATTCTGTCTGTGGTCTTCAGTTTTTAAGGATAAGGTTGACTGGAACTAGGGGAAAAGAAAAATCCTCAGGCAACTTTAATAATGTCATTTCTTTACACTGTATTAATAATAAAAGTCACATTTATTTTATATAAGCCTTATCCATGACATATATGACATACAAAGTACAGTAGGTTTTTCCTAGATAAGCAAAGTTGCTATATCAGTTTCTGCAGGGCAAGTTAATACATGGATGTGCATATGTGTTTAATAATAGTAGACATTTTTGCTGTTTATAAGATGACTTTACTTGGTTTTCTGTGGAATTTACATCCAGATAAATCATTTATGGGTGTTAAAAATAAATAAAATTCTTTTTACCCAAAGAGAAAATGTTCTGAATCTTAGGTTATAGATGGTGATTTAACATATGTCATTATAAACTGTGCATTGTGTTTGACTAATTACCTTGAATAGTCAAAAGATGTTCTTTGAGACCTAGAAATAGTATAGAATGAGCTCTATTGTATTTTCTATTTATCACCAACAGATAGTCAACTCTGTAAAGAGTATAAAATTAGAATCCAGTTTTCTATAAAGTAAAATGTGAAGACAAGAATAAGCAACAGGACTTGGCATTTTTTAGTGTGTAAATAGGTCAACAATGTGGTGCCTAAACTTATCTATCATCTTTTTATTTAAATATACTGGTGTAGATCCACAAAAAAAGATTGTGGAACATAAATGTGCATGTACTATTTAAAAGCAAAAAAATAAAAAATAAAAAAACCCTGCTACCTCCTATGCTTTAAGCATTAAACTAACCATTGTCACGTATTATCTCATTTTATGCACATATTATCTCTATGAAATGGTCATTATCATGCTCACATTAACCAGAAAGTTTGAATTATTCTTTCAATGAGTTGTGTCAGAGTTAGGATGGAAAGGCAGTTATAGCTAATTCAAAGGCCACTCTTCTCTACACTACCATTCCAAAAAGCCCTCCTGACCACGTAACTGACTATTGATGTTGAATTTCCAATAATTATTCTAAACCATGGGGGATCACCCATTTTCAGATGGAAATATACTATCCACATTGTTTTCTGCAGTGGGAATGGTTATGGAGTGGTGAGGTATAGTAAAGTAGTTAATTATATTTGTTCAGTCATTAGTAGACTTGATACTTTATATAGCCCAAAATTACTAGAAAATTTCAACACAGCCTTGTTCAAATGCCATATACTCCTATGTAGAAATAAGTTACACACACATACACACACAAATACACATACACATCACAATATAAGCTAACAGTAATTAAGTCATTTAAGTATATGTAGTGATCTAAGACTATACTTGAAGCACCAAAATATTTTCTTTATATACTTTATAAAAAATGAACCTACAGTATATAATTTAATAAGCCCTTCAAAATAAAGTATAATATTCCCATTTTACAGCTGAGACACTCCTGTTTGGAGAAGTAAAGTACTTTTGTCAAGAAGGCATTACTAATAAATGGCACATCATACATCTGAAATCAGGTTATTCAACTCCAAAGACTCATCTGCACTACAGTAAACTAAAAACTTCCTTTGCAATACCAAAATCTGAACTTGACAAAGACCACCTCAAATGGCCAATTGAAGACATTTCCCCTCCATAATTTGGAGGACGAATTTCACCTCAATTACCTTAATGGTCTTTTAAATCCTCCACTTAACATTGATCACATGTATAGTACTTTCACCCTGCCCTGTCAGAATGTGAATGGACCCTCATGAATGTTCATAAACAGAAATAAAATCCACTTCTTAGTTGGATGATCCATTGCCAAGGCCCTATGTATCTTTCACTAAGAAACAAACTCAGGTGTAGGGATAGTATAGATGTGTTGGTCTCCTAAAACTCATATTTTTGGAACAAAGCCTCATAGAAATGCATTTTCAGTTCAGTTAATAAACTGTCTAACTACATATACTTTTAACATTATTCACTTAGGTAGTAATTATTGCCAGTTGACTGAA
>NW_006922100.1:0-694 GCF_000298275.1 Orycteropus afer afer | reverse complement strand
TGAGCTTGATGTCCCCTGCAACTATGGTCCTGAGCCCAAAAGTTCAACTACCCAGTCCCTCTGGGTAGCTGGCTGTGACCAAGCAGTGACTACAACCTTGACCCTTGTCAGCTCTACTATACACCTGGAAATTCTGATCATTCACATAAACTTATAGGACCATTGTCTGCCAACCCTATACATGTTCTTAGATAAAAAGGCAATATTTTTGATGACTTGGTCCAATGCACATATTGGACCAAGTCAGAAAACTGAAGCACATTCTTTCATGAAAAATTCACACTCTACAATTTGTGTGCCTTTTTAGTCCATTGCCTCATTTTATTATTTCCACTACTTTGTTCTTTGAAATAACAAACTGCTAGATCCTCATTCAACATCCAATTCTCTAATGTCTCTGCTGTTTCACATATAACATTCTTCTTGTCCACATGGTAACCCCCTTCCTCCTCCCCAGTATTCGGACCAATTATCCTTTATTTTGGGGAACTTTCGTTGGCTGGCCCAGGGCTCCATCTTCATGTATTTCCCCATGCTGTCCTATTTTCCAAAAACACTTGGTGTTTACTGTAGTCATAACAATTTAAGGTTGTTAGCTTTTCCCAACTCATATGAATTCCAAACCCATTTTGAATTTTCATGTATATTATCTTTATCCTACCACTTCAAGACAGATATATATATATATATATAT
>NW_006922099.1:1989183-1989876 GCF_000298275.1 Orycteropus afer afer | reverse complement strand
ATGTTGCACTGCTTTAATTTAGCTTTGTGAATGTTTGTTTTAGTGTAGTTTTTTACATTCACTTGATTGACTCTAATGGGATGATAGACATGTGTTCTCTGATTAAGAAAGTTACTGCCATTCAGATACATGAAATTATAAGAGAGTTCCAAATTATTGTATTGTGTCTTGTTTTACAGGATGTGAAAGTTCCTAAAGCATGAATGAAGAAAGTGTCATAATTGCTATTCTAATACATGAATTTATAAGAGATTTCCACCTCATTGCAATTTCTCTAAGAGATTTCCAACTTATTGCAATTTCTCTTGGTTTACAAGATATGAAAATATTTCCACCATTTGATTGCTTAGAATGCAATGTGCGACTAACTTACATTTAGTGAAAATGTGCATCTGAAGGTTGAACTGCTGTAATTTAGCTTTATGAATACTTGTTTTAGTGCAGTTTTTGCACATAAAGTTGTTTGACTCAATTGGGAAAGACAGACATGCATTCTCTGATTGAGTAAAGAAATTGTTGGTACTGCCATTCTCATACCTGCAGTTATAAGAGATTTCCAACTTGTTTTATTTTGTTTTGTTTTACAAGAAGTGGAAGTTCAAGAAAAGAAGGTGGAGACCAGGTTTGCTGGTCCAATGGAGCCTGGTGTAACCACTGAGACTATGGCCCCTAGTTGCCCTTCAGGTCTGGAAT
>NW_006922099.1:1987925-1988658 GCF_000298275.1 Orycteropus afer afer | reverse complement strand
AAAAAAAAAGAAGTGGAAATTCCTCAACCATTTGTTTATTTACAATGCAACGTACGACTCACTTCCATTTTGAGAAAATGAGCACTTAACATTGTACTACTGTAATTTAGCTTTCTAAATAGATGTTTTAGTGTAGTTTTTGTACATACCGTTTATTAATTCACTTGGGAAAGGTCGACATGCGTCCTCTGATTGAATTAAGAAAGTTTTGCTATTACAATTCTGATACATGAAGTCGTAAATATTAAAAAAAATATTGTATTTTCTCTTGCTTTACAAGATATGAAAATTCCTCAACCATTTGGTTCTTCAGAAGGCAATGTGAGACTCAATTTCAATTACTGAAAATGTGTATTTAAACATTGCACTGGTGTAATGTAGCTTTGTGAAGATTTGTTTTAGTGTAGTTTTTGTACATACCCTTGATTTACATGCTTGGAAAGCTATACATGCATTTTCTGTCTGAGTTAATGAGTGTTGTCACTGTCAATCCAATACATGAAGTTATCAGAGATTTTCACCTTATTGTATGCACTTTTCTTTTACAAGATGTGAAAGTTCCTAAGGCACTTGTTCCTCAGGTTGCAATGTGCATCTCATTTCCATTCAGTGAAAATGTGCATTTAAAACTCTCACTGCTGGAGTTCCGGCAAGATGGCGGACTAGGCAGAAGGATTGCACAGACCCTCTTCAACAAAGAAAAGGGAAACCAATTAACACAGACACAGAAGAT
>NW_006922099.1:1964071-1984515 GCF_000298275.1 Orycteropus afer afer | reverse complement strand
TAAACATTTACCTTAAGTAGACACACACCCTGGAGAGAACAATCATGGGAGAAGGAAGGGATGCTTATGCACAGGGAGACAGCTCAGGGCGCAGAAGAGTATGAAGGGATGGACACTGGGAAGAGGTAACTATGGGGAGGAAGTGGGAGGGGAGCTGTTGCATTGTAAATTGTGGTCAATGACATGAGAGAAAATATATGTGAACTGCTGTATGAAAAGTGAATTTACTCTGTAAATCTTCACCCAAATCAAAATAAAATTAAAGAAAAAAAAATCTCACTGCTGCAATTTAGTTTGTGAATACTTGGTTTAGTGTAGCTTTTGTACATATACTTGATTTAGACGGTTCAGAAATATACACTGCATTCGCTGATTAAGTTAAGAGAGTGTCGTTACTGTCATTGTGATACAGGAAACGTTAAGAGATTTCCAACTTCTTGTATTTTGTGTAGATTTACAAGATGTGAAACTTTCCAAAGCATTTATATCTTCACAATGCCACAGGTGATTCACCTCCATTTAGTGAAAATGTGTATTTAAACATTGCACTGCTCTACTTTAGATTTGTGAATACTTGTTTTATTGTAGTTTTTGCATATACACTTGATTTGCACTCTTCGGAAAGATACGCATGCATTGTCTGAGTTAAAAATGTGTCATTACTGACATTCTGCCACATGAAGTTATAAGAGATTTCCATCTCATTGTGTTTTCTCTGGTTTTACAAGATGTGAAAGTTTCAGAGCATTTCCTTCCTCAGAAAGCAATGTGCGACTCATTTCCATTTAGTGTAAATGTGCATTTAAATGTTGCAATGCTGTAATTTAGCTTTGTGAATACTTGTTTAATGGAGTTTTGTACGTACAATTCATTGATTCGGTTGGGAAATACAGACATGGATTCTTTGATTGAGTTAAAAAGGTGTGTTACTGCCTTTCTGATAGATGAAGTTATAAGAGACTTCCTCTTTATTGCATTTTCACTTGTTTTACAAGATGTGAAAGTTCCTCAACCATTTGTTTCCTTAGAATGCTACGTGGCACTCACTTCCATTTAGTGAAAATGTACATTTAAACATTGCACTGCTGCAATTCAACCTTGTGAGTACTTGTTTTCATCTAGATTTTGTACGTATACTTGACTTACACAGTTGTGAAAAATACACATGCGTTCTCTGATTGCATTAAGAAAGTGTGTTACTGCCATTCTGATACATGAACTTATGAAAGAGTTACACTTTATTGTATGTTCTCTTTATTGTATGTTGTGAAAGTTACTAAGGGTTTTGTTTGCCCAGAATGCAATGTGTGACTCACTTCCACTTAGTGAAATGTGTATTTAAACGTAGCACTGCTATAATTTAGCTGTGTCAATCCTTGTTTGTGTTGTCACTGCCATTCTGATACATGAAATTATAAGAGATTTCAACCTTATTGTAATTTGACTTGCTTTATAAGATGTGAAAGTTCCTCAATTGTTGGTTTCCATAGAATGTAATATTTGACTTATTTCTTGTTAGTGGAAATGTGAATGTAAATGTTTCATTGCTGTAATTTATCTTCGTGAGTACTTGTTATAGTGTAGATTTTTTACATACATTTGATTTACATGGTTGGTCAAGATAAACAGGCATTCTTTGATTGAGTTAAAAAAGTGTTGTGACTGTCTTTCTGATACATGTAATTATAAGAGATTTCAAACTTATTGTATCTTCACTTGTTTTACAAGATGTGAAAGTTCCTGAAGCATTGGTTTTCTTCAAAAGGCAATGTGTGACTCGTTTACCTTTAGTGAAAATGTGCATTTAAATGTTCCAATGCTGTATTTTAGCTTTGTGAATATCTAATTTAGTGAAGTTTTTGTAAATACACTTGATTGACTGGATGGGAGAGATAGACATATGTTATCTGTTTGAGTTAAGAAAGTGTTGTTACTGCCATTCTGGTGCATGAAATTATAAGAGAGATCCACCTTATTGTACTTTCTCTTGTTTGCCAAGATGTTAGAGTTGCTAAAGCATTTGTTTCCTCAGAACGCAATCTGCGACTCACATCCACTTAGTGAAAATGTCCATTTAAACGTTGCACTGCTGTAATTTAGCTTTGTGAATGTTTGTTTTAGTGTAGTTTTTTACATTCACTTGATTGACTCTGATGGGATGATAGACATGTGTTCTCTGATTGAGATAAGAAAATTACTGCCATTCTGATACATGAAATTATAAGAGAGTTCCAACTTATTGTATTTTGTCTTGTTGTACAAGATGTGAAAGTTCCTAAAGCATGAATTAAGAAAGTGTCCTAATTGCCATTCTAATACATGAATTTATAAGAGATTTCCACGTTATTGCAATTTCTCGTTTTACAAAACATGAAAATATCTCCACCATTTGCTTAGAATGCAATGTGCGACTAACTTACATTTAGTGAAATGTGCATCTGAACGTGGAAATGCTGTAATTTAGCTTTATGAATACTTGTTTTTGTGCAGTTTTTGTACATAAAGTTGTTTGACCTAATTGGGAAAGACAGACATGCATTCTCTGATTGAGTTAAGAAAGTGTTGGTACTGTCATTCTGATACCTGCAGTTATAGGAGATTTCCAACTTGTATTTTGTCTTGTTTTACAGGAAGTGGAAGTTCCTCAACCATTTGTTTCCTTACCATGCAACGTACGACTCACATCCATTTTGTGAAAATGTGGACTTAACGTTGTACTACTGTAATTTAGCTTTCTAAACAGATGTTTTAGTGTAGCTTTTGTACATACCGTTTATTGATTCACTTGGGAAAGGTGGACATGCATCCTCTGATTGAATTAAGAAAGTGTTGCTATGACCATTCTGATACATGCAGTCATAAATATTAAAACCTTATTGTATTTTCTCTTGCTTTACAGGATATGAAAATTCCTCCACCATTTGTTTCCTCAGAAAGCAATGTGAGACTCAATTCCAATGACTGAAAAGGTGTCTTTAAACATTGCACTGCTGTAATGTAGCTTTGTGAATATTTGTTTTAGTGTAGTTTTTGTACATACCCTTTATTTACACGTTTCGAAAGCTATACATGCATTCTCTGTCTGAGTTAAGGAAGTGTTGTCACTGCTATTCTGATACATGAAGTTATCAGAGATTTTCACCTTATTAAATCCACTTTTCTTTTACAAGATGTAAAGCATTTGTTCCTCAGGTTGCAATGTGCACCTCATTTCCATTCAGTGAAAATGTGCATTTAAAAATCTCACTGCTCCAATTTAGTTTGTGAATACTTGGTTTAATGTAGCTTTTGTACACATACTTCTTTTAGACGTTTCAGAAATATACACTGCGTTCGCTGATTAAGTTAAGAAAGTGTCATTACTGTCATTGTGATACATGAAGCTTTAAGAGATTTCCACCTTATTGTATTTTCTCTTTATTTACAAGATATGAAACTTTCCAAAGCATTTATATCTTCACAATGCAACAGGTGATTCACCTCCATTTAGTGAAAATGTGTATTTAAATATTGCACTGCTCTACTTTAGCTTTGTGAATACTTGTGTTATCGTAGTTTTTACATATACCCTTGATTCGCACTCTTCGGAAAGATACGCATGCATTGTCTGAGTTAAAAAAGTGTCATTACTGACATTCTGGCACATGAAGTTATAAGAGATTTCCATCTCATTGTGTTTTCTCTGGTTTTACAAGATGTGAAAGTTTCGGAGCATTTCCTTCCTCAGAATGCCCTGTGCGACTCATTTCCATTTAGTGAAAATGTGCATTTAAATGTTGCAATGCTGTAATTTAGCTTTGTGAATACTTGTTTAATGGAGTTTTGTATGTACACTTCATTGATTCGTTTGGGAAAGAGAGACATGGATTCTTTGAGTTAAGAAGGTGTGTTACTGCCATTGTGATATATGAAGTTATAAGAGACTTCCACTTTATTGTATTTTCATTGTTTTACAATATCAGAAAGTTCCTCAACATTTTGTTTCCTTAGAATGCTATGTGGGACTCACTTCCTTCAGTGAAAATGCACATTTAAACATTGCACTGCTGCAATTCAGCCTTGTGAATACTTGTTTTAGTGTAGTTTTTGTACATAGACTTGATTTACACTGTTGAGAAAAATACACGTGTTCTCTTATTGAGTTAAGAAGGTGTGTTATTGCCATTCTGATACATGAACTTATAAAAGACTTCCACTTAATTGTATGTTCTCTTGTTTTGTAAGTTGTGAAAGTTCCTAAAGCTTTTGTTTGCCCAGAATGCAATGTGTGACTCACTTCCATTCAGTGAAAATGTGTATTTAAACGTAGCTCTGCTGTAATTTAGCTGTGTCAATCCTTGTTTGTGTTGTCACTGCCATTCTGATACATGAAATTTTAAGAGATTTCAACCTTATTGTAATTTGACTTGTTTTATAAGATGTGAAAATTCCTCAATTATTGGTTTCCATAGAATGTAATATTTGACTCACTTCTTATTAGTGGAAGTGTGAATGTTAACGTCCCATTGCTGTAATTTATCTTCCTGAGTACTTGTTTTAGTTTAGATTTTTTACATACATTTGATTTCATGGTTGTTCAAGATAAGCAGGCATTCTCTGATTGAGTTTAGAAAGTGTTGTCACTGCCATTCTGATACATGAAGTTATAAGAGATTCCTATCTTATTGTATTCTCTCTTATTTTACAAGATATGAAAGTTTCTAAAACGTTTCTTTCTCCTATCACAATGTTCACGTCATTTCCATTCAGTGAAAATGTGCATTTAAAAATTTCACTGCTGTAATTTAGTTTGTGAATACTTGGTTTAGTGTAGCTTTTGTACATATACTTGATTTACACCATTGGGATATATACCCATGCTTTCATTGATTCATTTAGGAAAGTGTCATTACTGTCATTGTGATACATGAAGTTTTATGAAATTTCCAACTTATTGTTTTTTCTCTTGATTTACAAGATGTGAACGTTTCTAAAGCATTTGTTTCTTCAGACTGCAATGGGTGCCTCACCTCCATTTAGTGAAAATGTATATTTAAATGTTGCACTGCTGTACTTTAGCTTTGTGAATACTTGTTTTATTGTAGTTTTTGCATATACACTTGATTTACACAGTTGGGAAAGATACACATACATTCTCTGAGTTAAGAATGTGTCGTTACTGAGATTCTGGTACATGAAGTTATAAGAGATATCCATCTTATTGTATTGTCTCTTGTTTTACAATATGTGAAATTTTCAAAACATTTATTTCCTCAGAATGCAATGTGTGACTCATTTCTATTTAGTGAAAATGTGCATTTAAATATTGCAATGCTGTAATTTAGCTTTGTGAATAATTGTTTAATGCAGTGTTTGTGCATACACTTGATTGATTCGGTTGGGAAACATAGACGTGAATTCGCTGTCTGAGTTAAGATGTATTGCTGCCATTCTGGTAAAGGAAGTTATAAGAGACGTCCACTTTATTGTATTTTCACTTGTTTTATAAGATGTGAAAGTTCCTCAACCATTTCTTTCCTTAGAATGCTATGTGGGACTCACTTCCATTTAGTGAAATTACGCATTTAAACACTGCACTGCTGCAATTTAGCTTTGTGAATACTTGTTTTCATATAGGTTTTGTACATACACTTGATTTACACTGCTGAGAAAAATACACATGTGTTCTCTGATTGAGTTAATGTATGTTACTGCCATTCTGATATATGAACTTATAAGAGAGTTCCACTTTGTTGTATGTTCTCTTGTTTTGTAAGTTGTGAAAGTTCCTAAAGCTTTTGTTTGCCCAGAATGCAATGTGTGACTCACTTCCATTTAGTGAAAATGTGCATTTAAACATTGCACTGCTGCAATTTATCTTTGTGAATACTTTTTTTAGTGTAGGTTTTGTACATACACTTGATTTACACTGCTGAGAAAAATACACGTGTTTTCTGATTGAGTTAATGTATGTTACTGCCATTCTGATATATGAACTTATAAGAGAGTTCCACTTTATTGTATGTTCTTTTGTTTTGTAAGTTGTGAAAGTTTCTAAAGCTTTTGTTTACTCAGAAAGCAATGTGTGACTCACTTCCATTTAGTGAAAATGTGCATTTAAACCCAGCACTGGTATAATTTATCTGTGTCAATACTTATTTTAGAGTAGTGTTTGAACATACACTTGATTTAGATGGTTGGGAAATATACACATGCATGCTTTCATTGAGTTTAGAAAGTGTTGTCACTATCATTCTGATACATGAAATTACTGGAGATTTCAACCTTATTGTAATTTGACTTGTTTTACAAGACATTAAATTTCCTCAATTGTTGGTTTCCATATAATCCAATATTCGACTCATTTCCTTTTAGTGGAAAAGTCAATATAAACGTTGCACTGCTGTAATTTAGCTTTTGAGTACTTGTTTTAGTGTGTTTTTTTTTTTTTTTTTGTTACATACAGTTGATTTACTTGGTTGGTAAAGATAAACATGCATTCTCTGATTGAGCTAAGAAAGTGTTGTCACCACCATTCTGACACATGAAATTGTAAGAGATTTCAAACTTATTGTATCTTGACTTTTTTTTTTACAAATGTGGAAGTTCCTAAAGCATTTGTTTCTTCAGAATACAATCTATGAGTCATTTCCATTAATGAAATTGTGCACTTAAATGATGCACCACTGTAATTTAGCTTTTAAATACTTATTTTGGTGTAGTTTGTGAAGATACACTTGATTGGCTTGGATGTGAAAGAACCAGAATCCTCTCATTGAGTTAAGAAAATGTTGTCACTGCCATTCTGACACACAAAATTATAAGATGTTTCAACCTTATTGTATTTTCACTTGTTTTACAAAAGGTAAAGCATTTCCTTATTCAGAATGCAATGTGTGACTCGTCTCTATTTGATGTAAATGTGCATTTAATGTTACACTGCTATAATCTAGGTTGTGAATATTTGTTTTAGTGTTGTTGGACATACATTTGATTGACTCGGATGTGAAAGATAGACAGACATTTTCTTATTGAGTGTAGAAAATATTGTTACTGCCATTCTGATACATGAAGTTATAAGAGAGTTCTACCTTGTTATATTTTCAATTGTTTTCCAAGATGTGAAAGCTCCTAAAGCATTTGCATCTGCAGAATGGAGGTGCGCCTCTCTTCCATTCAGTGAAAATGTGCTCTTAAACTTTGCACTGCTGTAATTTAGCCTTGTGAATACTTTGTTTAGTGTAGTTTTTGTACATATGTTTGATTTACACAGTTGGGAAAGATACATGTACATTCTCTGATTGAGTTAAGTCTTGGCAATGCCTTTCTGATGCATGACATAATAAGAGATTTCAACCTGAATGTATTTTCACTTGTTTTACAAGATGTGAAAGTTCTTTAACTGTTTGTTTCCTAAGAATGCAATGTGCGACTCACTTCCATTAAGTGGAAAAGTGAATTTAATCATTGCACTGCTGTAACTTAGCCTTTTGAATACTTGGTTTAGGGTACTTTTTGTACATACACTTGATTTACACGGTTTGGAAAGATACACATACATTCTCTGATTGAGTTAAGAAACTGTTGTTACTGCCATTCTGGTGATACAAGAAGTTATGAGATTTCCAACTTACTCTATGTTATCTTGTTTTACAACATGTGAGAGTTCCTAGAGCATTTGTTTCCTCAGAGTCCAATGTGCACTTCACTTCCATTTAGTGAAAATGTGCATTTAAATGCTGCACTGTTCTATTTTAGCTTGTGAATACATGTTTTAGTGTAGTTTTTGTACATCTAGTTGACTTACATGGTTGGTAAAAATACACATACATGTTCTGATTAAGAAAGTGTTCTCACTGCCATACTTATCCATGAAATTGTAGGAGATTTCAACCTTATTGTATTTTCACTATTTTTTTTACAAGATGTGTAAGTCCCTCAACCATTTGTTTCCTTAGAATACAATGTGCCACTCCCTTCTATTTAGTGGAAAAGTGAATTTAAACTGTTATAATTGATCCTTGTGAATACTTGTTTAGTGTAGTTTTTAGATATATGGTTGATTTACAAGGTTGGGAAAGATAAACAAGCATTCTCAGATCAAGAAAGTGTTGTCAGTCCCATTCTGATACATGAAATTATATGAGATTTCAATCTTATTATATTTTCACTTGTTTTACAAGATGTGAAAGTTCCTAATGTATTTGTTTCATCATAATGCAATGTGCAACTCATTTCCATTTAGTGAAAATGTGCATTTAAACATTGCATTGCTGTAATTTATCCCTGTGAATACCTGGTTCAGTGCAGTTTTTGTATGTACACTTGATATACATGGATGGAAAAGATACACATGCATTCTCTGATTGAGTTAAGAAAATCTTGTCACTGCCACTCTGATGCATGAAATTTTAAGATATTTCAACCTTATTGTATTTTCACTTGTTTCACAAGATGTGAAAATTCCTTAACTGTTTGTTTCCTTAGAATTCAATGTGCAACTCATTTCCATTTAGTGGAAAAGGGAATTTAAATGCTGTACTGCTGTAATTTATCTTTGTGAATACTTGCTTTAGTGTAGTTTTTGTACATACTATTTATTTACCTGGTTGGTAAATGTGCACATGCATTCTCTGATTGAGTTAAGAAAGTGTTGTTACTGCCATTCTGATACATGAAGTTATAAGAGATTTCCAACTTACTGTATATTATCTTCTCTTACAGGATGTGAGAATTCCTAAAGCATTTGTTTCCTCAGAGTCCAATGTGGGACTAACTTCCTTTTAGCGAAAATATGCATTTAAACGTTGCACTGCTGTAATTTATCTTTGTGAATACATGTTTTCGTGTAGTTTTTGTACATAACACTTGATTTACATGATTGGGAAAAATACACATGCATTTTCTGATTAAGAAAGTTTGTTATTTCCATCATGACACATGTAGTTATAAGAGATTTCCACCTTATTGTATTTTCTACTGTTTTCCAAGATGTTAAAGTTCCTAAAGCATTTCTTTCCTCAGAATGCAATGTGCAACCCACTTCAATTTTATGAAAATGTGCATTTCAACGTAGCACTGCTGTAATTTAGCTCCTGAATACGTGTTTTAGTGTAGTTTCTGTACACCGAGTTGATTTACATGGTTGGTAAAGATACACATGCATTCTCTGATTAAGAAAATGTTGTCACTGCCATACTGATACATGAAATTATAAGAGATTTCAACCTTATTGTATTTTCACCTTTTTTCTTTTTACAAGATGTGAAAGTTCCTCAATGATTTGGTTCTATAGAAAACAATTTACAACTTCCTTGCATTTAGTGGAAAAGTGAATTTAAACGTTGCACTGCTGTAATTGAGCTTTGGTAATACTTTTTAGTGTAGTTTTTGTACATACAGTTGACTTACAAGGTTGGGAAAGATAAATATTCTCTGATTAAGAAAGTGTTGTTTCCACCATTCTGGTACATGAAAGTATAAGAGATTTCAACCTTTTTGTATTTTCCCTTTTTTGACAAGATGTGAAAGTTCCTAAAGCATTTGTTTCCTCAGAATGCAATGTGCAACTCATTTTCATTTAGTGAAAATGTGCATTGAAACATTGCACTACTGTAATTTAGCCTAGTGAATACTTGGTTCAGTGTAGTTTTTGTATGTACACTTGATTTACACCGTTGGGAAAGATAGACATGCATTCTCTGATTGAGTTAAGAAAGTGTTGTTACTGCCATTCTGATAAATGAATTATACAGGATTTCCAACTTATTGTATATTTTCTTGTTTTACAATAAGTGAGAGATAATAAAGCATTTGTTTTCCTCAGAGCCCAATGTGCAACATATTTTCATTTAGTGAAAATGTACATTTCAATGTTGTACTGCTGTAAGTAAGCTTTGTGAATACTTGGTTTGGTGTAGTTTTTGTATGTACACTTGATTTACACGGTTGGGAAAAATACACATGTATTCTTTGATTAAGAAAGTGTTTTATTGCCATTGTGATATATGGAGTTATAAGAGATTTCCACCTTATTGTATTTTCTCCTGTTTTACAAGTTGTTAAAGTTCCTAAAGCATTTGTTTCCACAGGATTCAATGTGTGACTCACTTCCATTTAGTGAAAATGTGTATTTAAGCACCGCACTGTTGTAATTTAGCTTGTGAATACATGTTTCAATGTACTTTTTGTACATGTAGTTAATTTACATGGTTGGTAAAGATACACATGCATTCTCTGATTGAGTTAAAAAAATGTTCTCACTGCCATACTGATCCATGAAATTGTAAGAGATTTCAAACTTATTGTATTTTCACTTTTTTTTTTTTTTTTTACAAGATGTGTAAGTTCCTCAACCATTTGCTTCCTTAGAATACAATGTGAGACTCTCTTCTATTTAGGGGAAAATTGAATTTAAACGTTTCACTGTTGTAATTGTTTCTTGTGAATACTTGTTTAGTGTACTTTATATATACATATATGGTTGATTTAAAAGGTTGGGAAAGATAAACAAGCATTCTCGGATTGAGTTAAGAAAGTGTTGTCAATCCCATTCTGATACATGAAATTATATGAGATTTCAATCTTATTTTATTTTCACTTGTTTTACAAGATGTGAAAGTTCCTGAAGTATTTGTTTCAAGCAAGTGCAATGTGTGACTCATTTCCATTTAGTGAAAATGTGCATTTAAACATTGCACTGCTGTAATTTAGCCTTGTGAATAACTGCTTCAGGGCAGTTTTTGTATGTACACTTGATGTACACGGTTGGAAAAGATGAATTATCTGTTTAAGAAAGTGTTGTCACTGCCATTCTGATGCATGAAATTATAAGAGATTTCAACATGAATGTATTTTCACTTGTTTTACAAGATGTGGAAGTTCCTTAACTGATTCTTTCCTAAGAACGCAATGTGCGAATCACTTCCGTTTAATGGAAAAGTGAATTTAAACGTTGCATTGTTGCAATTTAGCTTTGTGAATACTTGTTTTAGTGTAGTTTTTGTAAGAAGAGTTGGCTTACGTGGTGGGTAAAGATACAATTGCGTTCTCTGCTTGAGTGATGAAAATGTTCACCACCATTCTGGTACATGAAATTATAAGAGATTGCAACCTTATTGTATTTTCACTTGCTTTACAAGATGTAAAACGTCCTAAAACTTTTCTTTCCACAGAGCAATTTGCACCTCACTTTCATTAAGTGAAAAATGTGCCTTTAAAATTTGCACTGCTGTAATTTAGTTTGGGAATACTCCTTTCATTGTAGTTTTTGTACATACACTTTATAGACACAGATGTGAAAGACAGACATGTGTTCTGTGATTGAGTTAAGAAAGTGTTGTTACTGCCATTCTGATACATGAAGTTATAAGACAGTTGCACATTGTTGTATTTTCTCTTCTTCTGCAAGATGTGAAAGTTCCTAAAGCATTTGTTTCCTCAGAGTCCAATGTGCGACTCACTTCCCTTTTTTGAAAATGTGCATTTAAAGGTTGCACTGTTGTAATTTAGTTTTTGAATACTTGGTTCAGTGTAGCCTTTGTATGTACACTTGATTTACATGGTTGGGAGAGGTAACCATGCATTCTCTGATTGAGTTATGAAAGTACTGTTACTGCCACTGTGATACATGAAGTTGTAAGAAATTTTCACCTTATTGTATTTTCTCCTGTTTTACAAGATGTGAAAGTTCCTAAAGCACTTATTTCATCAGAATACAATGTGTGGCTCATTTCCATTTGATGAAAATGTGCATTTAACACTGCACTGCTGTAATTTAGCTTGTGAATACTTGTTTTAGTTTTGTGGTTGTACATACACTTTATTGACCTGGATGGGAAAGTTAGACAGGTGTTCTCTTATTGACTTAAGAAAGTGTCGTTACTACCATTCTGAGGCATGAAGTTATAAGAGAGTTCCACCTTATTGTATTTTCTCTTGTTTTGCAAGATGTGAGAGCTCCTAAAACATTTCTTTCCACAGAATGCAATGTGCAACTCATTTTCATTTGATGTAAATGTGCATTTAACATTACACTGCTCTAATTTAGCTTGTGAATATTTGTTTTAATTTTGTTGTTGTGCATACACTTGATTGACTTGGATGGGAAAGGTAAAAATGTGTTCTCCTACTGAGTTAAGAAAGTGTTTTTACTCTCATTCTGATACAGGAAGTTGTAAGAGAGTTACACCTGGTTGTATTTTTTCTTGTTTTGCAAGATGTGAAAGCCCCCAAAGCATTTGTTGCTGTATGTTGTCTTGTTTTACAGGAAGTGGAAGTTAAGTTCCTAAAGTATTTGTTTCCTCAGAATGCAGTGTGCAACTTACATCCATTTCGTGAAATTGTCCATTTAAACTTGCACTGCTGTAATTTAGCCATGTGAATAGTGGATTTAGTGTAGTTTTCATACATACCCTTGATTTACACAGTTGGGAAAGATATACATGCATTCTCTGATTGACTTAAGAAAGTGTTGTTACTAGCACTCTGGTACATGAAGTTATAAGAGATTTCCACCCTATCGTATCTTCTCTTGTTTTCCAAGATGTTAAAATTTCTAAAGCATTTGCTTCCTTAGAATGCAATGGGCAATTCATATTGATTTAGTGAAAATATGCATTTAAATGTTACACTGCTGTAACTTAGCCTTGTGAATACTTGGTTTAGAGTAGTTTTTGTACATACACTTGAAAGATACACATGCATTCTCTGATTGAGTTAATGATCTATGTCATTCTGATTCTTGAAATTATAAGAGATTTCCTACTTATTGTATGTTCATTTGTTTTACAAGATGTGAAAAATTTTAACCTTTGTTTCCTTAGGATGCAATGTGCGGGTCACTTCCATTTAATGACAATGTGCATTGAAATGTTGCACTGCTGTTGTTCAGTTTTGTGAATACTTGTTTTAGTGTAGTTTTTGTACATGCAGTTGATTTCCTCGGTTGGTAGAGATTTGATTTCCTCTGTTGATAGAGATTCTGTGATTGAGTTAAGAAAGAGTTTTCACTGCCATTCTGATAATGAAATTATAAGTGATTCCAACCTTATTGCATTTTCATGTGTTTTGCAAGATGCGAAAGTTCCTGAAACATGTCTTTTCTCAGGATACAATTTGTGACTCACATCCATTTAATGAAAATGTGCATTTAGACGTTTCACTGTTGTTTAATTTTGAATACTTGTTTTAGTATAGTTTATGTAGATACAGTTGATTTATACTGTTGGGAAAGATACACATGCATTCTGTGATTGAACTAAGAAAGTGTTGCTACTGCCATTCTTATACATGAATAAAAGATTGCCAAATTATTGTATATTCACTTCCTTTACAAGATGTGAAACTTCCTCAACAATTGATTTTCTTAGAGTGGAATGTGTGACTGACTTCTATTTAGTGAAAATTGGCATTTTTATGTTGTACTGCTCTAATTTAGCTTTGGTTTTGGCACGTACATTTATTTACAGAGTTGGGAATGACACACATGCGTTCTCAGATTGAGTTAAAAAATGATCGTTATTGTTCCACCTCCTACTTTGGCAAGTAGTGACTGGGATCTTAAAAGCTAGCAAGCTGCCATCTAGATGCAACGATGGGTCTCTCCTCATCCAGAACAAAGAAGAATGAAGAAAACCAAAATTCATGGAAACGATTAGTCCTAGAAACTGGTACACCATCCAATCTGCAGCCTATATGACTATGAGACCAGAGGAACTAGATGGTGCCCAGCTATCACTGTCATCCACTTGGAAGAGGATCTATGTAAAAGATCCTTGATAGAGAGGGAGGACAATTTGGAACAAAACTCAAAATCATTTGGAGAAAAAAAATGGGGGGACCAGGTTTGCTGGTCCAATAGAGCCTGGTGGAACCACTGAGACTATGGCCCCTAGCTGCCCTTCAGGTCTGGAATTCAACTGCCACCCGTGGTTTCCAGCCAAACAGAAGACAGGCATATGAGTTGAATATTTACCTCAGGTAGATACGCTACTTAGAGAGAAAAATCATGAGAGAAAGAAGGGCTGCTTATGCACATGGAGAGAGCTCAGGGGGCATGTGCATGGAAGGATGGACACTGGGAAAAAGTAACTATGGGGAGGAAGTGGGAGGGGAGCTGTTGCATTGTGGTAAGCTGTGGTCAATATCATGAGAAAAAGTGTATGTGAACTGCTGTATGGAAAGGGTTATTTTCTGAAATTGCAAAGCTCTATTGATTTGAAAGTACCAGATTGCAGTAAACACACTGTGTTCACTCAGTTGGAGAACGCATGTGTATCTTCCCAACCAAGTAAATCAAGTGTACGTTCAGAAGATACAATAACATAAATATTTTCAAAGCTATATTTCAGTAGTGCAAGGTTTAAGCCCACAACTTAGCTAAAAGGAACTGAAATGCACATTGCATTATGATGGTCCAAAGATTTCATAAATACAACAATTTTATTTAATAAAACAAGAATGCACAAAGTGCAATTTTGACAGTGCACTGTTTACATCCACAATTTAGCTAAAAGGAACTGAAACACACATATTGTCAAAGCTGTAATACAGCAATGTGAGGTTTTAATGAACAAATTAGCTAAAAGGAACTGAAATGCACATTGTATTCTAATGACCAAAATATTTGAGAGATATTCACAAATTGTAAACCAAGTGAAAATGCAGAAAGGTGGAAGCTCTTATAAATTCATGTATCAGAATGGCAGCAACAACACCATTGTGGACTCAATCACAGAGTGTATGTGTAATTTTGTCAAAAGTGTACGTTTGATTTCTCTTAAAAACTTCGAAAAAATGATTCCTTCAGTTCACCTTAACAAGTGCCACTGGAAAATATACATTGAATCACTGTAAACTGAATCAAACTTTGCTTTCCACTGAAACAAAAGTAGAGATAACATTTGCACATCTAAATTGAGGGTTATTTACAGAAAATGCAAAACTCTATTGTATTCAAAGTACGAGAATGGGAGTAACCACACTTTGTGAACTCAGTCAGATAATGCATGTGCATCTTTCCCAACTGAGTAAATCAAGTGTATCTTCAAAAAGTAAAATAAAACAAGAATACACAAAGCAAAATTTCAGCAGTTCACCATTTACATGAATAATTTAGCTAAAAGAAGCTGAGACGCACATTGCATTCTAATAACACAAAGGTTTGAGAAATATTCACATCTTGTAAACCAAGGTGAAAATGCAAAAATGAGAAAATCTCCTATAAATTTATGTATCAGAATGATAGCAACAACAGTTTGTTAACTCAGAGAATGTATGAGTAATTTTGCCAAGTGTACATTATGTTTCTGTTGAAAACTAAGGAAAAAATCATGATTCCCTCAGTTCACCTTAACAACTGCAACTAGAAAATGTACACTTAATCAATGTGAACAGAATCACACATTGATCTCTACTGAAACCAGTGTGTAAATAACATTGTCCCATCTAAATGAAGGGTTATTTCTTGATTGCAAAGCTCTATTTTGTTGAACATATCAGAATGGAGTAATTACATTTTGTTCACCCAGTTGGGGAAAGAATGTGTATATTTCTCAACTTTGTAAATCATGTGTAGGTTTGAAAGCTGCAATAAAACACGTATTTTCAAAGGTACATTTCTGTAGTGCAAAGTTTAAGTGCACAAGTTAGCTAAAAGGAACTGAAATGCACATTGCATTCTGATGCCCCAAAGATTTGAGAGACATACACATCAGGTAAACCAAATGAAAATGCAGAGAGTTGGAATCCCTTATGAATTAATTTCTTGGGGAGAAACACCACCTTGTTAACACTGAAAGAATGTATGAGTAATTTTGTCAAATGTGTACATTTTGTTTCTGTTGAAAACTTCGAGAAATATATGCTTCCTTCAGTTCACCTTAACAAATGCAACTAGAAACTGTGAACTGATTCACACAATGATCTCTAATGGAAACCAATGTAGAGATAAATTTGGCACATCTAAATGAAGGGTTATTTCAAGAAATTTCAAAACTTTCTTGTTTTGAAAGTACATGAATGGGAGTAACCACATTTTGTTAATGCCATCAGAGAACGCATGTGTATCTTTCCCAACTGTGTAAATCAAGTGTATCTTCCAAAAGTACAAGAAAACAAGAATGCACGAAGTGCAATTTCAACAGTGCACCATTTAAATGAGCAGTTTAGCTAAAAGGGACTTAATGGCACATTGCCTTCCAAATGACACAAAGGGTTGAGTAACAGTCATGTCTCAGAAATCTAGTGAAAAATGCAAAGACGTGGAAATCTCAAAACTTCATGTATCAGAATGGTAACAACAACACTTTGTGAACTCAATCAGAGAATGTAGGCTTAACTTTGTCAAACGTGAACACCAAGTTTCTGTTGAAAAATTTGGAAAAACATGATTACTTCAGTTCACCTTAACAAGTGCCACTGGAAAATGTACACTGAATCACTGTGAACTGAATCAAATTTTGCTTTCTACTGAAACCAAGTAGAGATAACTTTTGCACATCTAAATCGAGGGTTATTTCACGAAATTGCAAAACCCTAGCGTATTCAAAGTACGAGACTGGGAGTAACCACACTATTTTTGTGAACTCAATCAGAGAATGCACGTATATCTTTCCCAACCATGAAAATCAAGTGTATGCTCAAAAAGGACAATAAAACAAGAATACACAAAATGAAATTTCAGCAGCGTGCCATTTACATGAACAATTTACCTGAAAGGGATTGAAAAACACATTGCATTCTAATAACACAAAAATTGGAGAAACATTTACATCTTGCAAGCCAAGTGAAAATGCAAAAGAGGGACCTCTCCTATACATTCATGTATCAGAATGATAGCAACAACACTTTGTTAACTCTGAGAATGTATGACTAATTTTGTCAAGCACATACGTTATGTTTCTGTTGAAAACTAAGAAAAAGACATGATTCGTTCAGTTCACCTTAACAACTGCAACTAGAAAATGTACACTTAGTCAATGTGAACAGAATCACACATTGATCTCTACTGAAACCAGTGTATAGCAATGTTATTTTGGTGCATCTGAATGAAGGGTTATTTTCTGAAATTGCAAAGCTCTATTGTTTTGAAAGTACCAGATTGGAGTAACTACACTTTGTTCACTCAGTCAAAGAATGTATGTGTACATTCAAAAACAACAATAAAACAAGTATTTTCAAAGTTATATTTCAGTAGTGCAAGGTTTAAGTGCACAACTTAGCTAAAAGGAACTGAAATGCACATTGCATTCTGATGTTCCAAAGATTTGAAAGACATACATATTGTATAAACCAAGTGAAAATGCAGAGAGTTGGAATCCCTTATTAATTAATTTCTCTGGTTGGGATCAAAGCCACTTCGTTAACACACTCAGAGAATGTATGGGTAATTTTGTCAAACGTGTACATTTTGTTTCCTTTGAAAACTTCAAGAAAAATATGCTTCCTTCAGTTCACCTTAACAAGTGTAACTAGAAAATGTGAACTGATTCACACAATGATCTCTAATGGAAACCAATGTATAGATAACTTTGGCACATCTAAATGAAGGGTTATTTCAAGAAATTGCAAAACTCTCTTATTTTGAAAGTACATGAATGGGAGTAACCACACTTTGTTAACTCCATTAGAGAATGCATGTGTATCTTTCCAAACCATGTAAAACAAGTGTATGTTCAAAAAGTACAATAAAACAAGAACAAACAAAGCGAATTTTCAGCAGTGACTATTTTAATGAAGAATTTAGCGAAAAGGAACTGAAAAGCACATTGCATTATAATGACCCAAAGATTTGAGAAGCATTCACATCTTGTAAACCAAGTAAAAATGCAGAAAGGGGGAAACTTCCTATAAATATATGTATCAGAATGGTAGCAACACCACTTTGTTAATTCAGTGAGAGAATGTATGAGTAATATTGTCAAACGTGTACTTTAAGTTTCTGTTGAAAACTTAGAAAAAAAAATTGTTTCTTCAGTTATCCATGACAATTGCCACTGGAAAATGCACATTTAATCACTGTGAACTGAATCACTTTGCTTTCTACTGAAACCAATGTATAAATAACTTTGGCACATCTAAACCAAGAGTTACTTCAAGAAATTGCAAAACTCTATTGGTTTGAAAGTACGTGAATGTGAGTAACCACAATTGGTTAACTCCATCAGAGAACACATGTGTATCTTTCCCAACCATCTAAATCAAGGGTATGGTCAAAACGTACAATAAAACAAGAATGCACAAAGCGAAATTGCAACAGTGTGTAGGGACTTGCAGGAATATTCCCCTTTGTCTCAGAAAGCAGAAAGGGGAAGCACCCATTTGAAAGCACTGGGTGCATTAAAGGATCTTGCACTCACATTGAACTCTTGAAATCCTGGACACACAGATGAGACAGGAAGCCGGATCTGCAAACAGAAGGGCTTATAAAGAAAACCATGTGCATGCACTGTTCTCAGAAGAGAACAATCTGATGAAGTAAAAACACAGATCCTTGTTATTTCTGGCGTGGGAAAAAGAGTGCAATTTAGACGAGAACTCAAAGAATTGGCTTTCATCCCTTTTCAGAAGTGTTTAAAAATAAAGTTGCAGCTCACATTGGGGCTGAAGTCTTGTATCGTCTATGTGTGTGTTTGTCTCTTTATGTCTCATTTTACTTATCTGGTCGGCAACATGTCAAAATCATGTATTTTTCAAGAAATTGCAAGGTTCCACTGTTTTGAAAGTACTTGAATGGCAGTAACCCACTGTAAGGTATAAATCTCTTAAACTTCATGTAACAGAATGGCAACAACAACATTTTGTCATGTCTAAATCAAGTAATATTTCAAGAAATTGCAAAGTTCTACTGTCTTGAAAGTACCTGAATGGGAGTAACCACACATTCATAACTCAATCACTGAACCTACACCTATCATTTCCAACCATGTAAATCACGTTACTGATCAAAACCTATAATAAGACAAGTATTCGTAAACTGTAGCAGTGAATGGCTAAAAAGAAAACTTTAGCTCCAAGGAAGTGAATGGCACATTGCCTTCAACTAACTCAAATATATGTGAAATATTCACGTTTTGGAAACCAAGTGAAAACGCTGTAAGGTGTAAATCTCTTATTACTTCACGTAACAGAATGACAGCAACAACACTTCGTTAGCTCAATCAGAGAATGTATATGTACTTTGTCAAACGTGTATATTAAGTTTCTGTTGAAAATTTTGAAAAAACTCGATACCTTCAGGTCACCTTAGCAAGTGCAACTGGAAAATGTACGTTTCATTTATGTTAACTGAATCACAGATTGCTTTCTACTGAAACCAAAGTATAAATCAGTTTATCCTGTCAAAATCAAGGATTTTTCAAGAAATTGGAAGGTTCCACTGTTCTGAAAGTACTTGAATGGCCATAACCCACTCTAAGGTGTAAATCCCCTATAGCTTCATGTATCAGAGTGGCAGCAACAACACTTGGTCAATCAGAGAATGTATATGTAACCTTCCCAAACATGTATATTAAGTTTCTGTTGAAAACTTAGATAAAATAGGATGCCTTCAATTCACCTTAACAAATACAATTGGAAAAAGCATGTTGAATCTATGTGAAGTGAGTCACACTTTGTTTGCCACTGAAAACAAAGTATAAATGACTTTGTCACGTCTAAATCAAGGAATTTTTCAAGAATTTGCAAAGTTCTACTGTTTTGATAGTACCTTAATGGGAATAACTACACTTTGTTAACTCAATCACAGAACCTATGCCCATCATTCCCAACCATGTAAATCATGTTACAGTTCAAAAGCTATAATAAAACAAGTATTCATAAACCTACACTGTAGCATTGAATGGTTAAAAAGAACAACTGAGCTCAAAGGAAGTGAATGGCAAATTGCATTCAACTAACCCAAATATATGTGAAATATTTACATTTTGTAAACCAAGTGAAAACGCTGTAAGGTGTATATCTCTTATTACTTCATGCAACAGAATGGCAGCAACAACTCTTCGTTAAGTCAATCAGAGAATGTATATGTAACTTTGTCAAACGTGTATATGAAATTTCTGTTGAAAATTTTGAAAAAACACGATGTGTTCAATTGAGCTTAGCAAGTGAAACTGGAAAATATACGTCTCATTTATGTGAACTGAATCAGTTTGCTTTGTACTGAAACCAAAGTATAAATAAGTTTGTTGTTGTTGTTAACTGCCATCGAGTAATTTCCTACTCATAGCGACCCATGCACAGCAGAACGAAACACTGCCCGATCCCGCGCCAGCCCCACAATCCCTGCTATACTTGATCCGTCATCGCAGCCACCGTATCAATCCATCTCGTTGAAGGTCTGCCCCTCTTTCATCGACCCTCCACTCTACCAAGCATGACATCCTTCTCCAGGGAATGGTCCCTTCTTACAACATGACCAAAATAGGTGAGACGAAGTCTGGCCATTCTTGCTTCCAAGGAGCATT
>NW_006922099.1:1956935-1961566 GCF_000298275.1 Orycteropus afer afer | reverse complement strand
ATGAATTATGGGAAGATATCAAGAACATTATCCATGAAGAAAGCAAGAGATCACTAAAAAGACAAGAAAAGAAGAGAAGACCAAAGTGGATGACAGAGGAGACTCTGAACCTTGCCCTTGAGTGGAGAATCGCTAAAATAAATACGTTTATCCCATCAAAATCCAGGATTTTTCAAGAAATTACAGTTTCACTTTTTTGAAAGTATTTGAATGGCCATAACTCACTGTAAGGTGTAAATCTCTTATAATTTCATGTTTCAGAGAGGCAGCAACAACACTTGGTTAACTCAGTCAGGGAAAGTATATGTAACCTTCTCAAACATGTATATTAATTTTCTGTTGAAAACTTAAATAAAATAGGATGCCTTCAATTCACCTTAACAAATAGAACTGGAAAATGCATGTTGAACCTATGTGAAGTGAATCACACTTTGTTTGCTACTGAAACGAAGTATTAATAACTTTGTCACGTCTAGATCAAGGATTATTTCAAGAAATTGCAAAGTTCTACTCTTTAGGAAGTACCTGAATGGGAGTAACCACAATTTGTTAACTCAATCACAGAATTTACGCCTATCATTCCCAACCATGTAAATCATGTTACTGTTCAGAAACTGCAATAAAACAAGTGTTTGTAAACATTCACTGTAGCAGTGAATGGTTAAAAAGAACAATTGAGCTCAAAGGAAGTGAATGGCACATTGCCTTCAACTAACCCAAATATATGTGAAATATTCACGCTTTGGAAACCAAGTGAAAATGCTCTAAGGTGTAAATCTCTTATTACTTCATGTAACAGAATGACAGCCACAACACTTCGTTAGCTCAATCAGAGAATGTATATGTAAGTTTGTCAAACGTGTACATGAAGTTTCTCTTGAAAACTTTGAAAAAACACGATGCCTTCAGTTGACCTTAGCAAGTGCTACTGGAAAATGTATGTTTCATTTATGTGAACTGAATTACACTTTGCTTTCTACTGACACCAAAGTATGAATGTTTCTAGAGTCTAAATCATGTATTTATCAAGAAATTGCAAGGTTCCACTGTTTTGAAAGTACTTGAATGGCAGTAACCCATTGTAAGGTATAAATGTCTTATAACTTCATGTAACAGAATGGGAACAACAACACTTGGTTAATCCAAACAGAGAATGTATTTTGGTTGAAAACTGAGACAAAAACATGATTCCTTCAGTTCACCTTAGCAAGGGCAACTAGGAAATGTACATTTAAAAGATGTGAACTGAATCACACTTTGCTTTCTACTGAAGCAAATGTAGAAAAAATTCTGACACATCTAACTCAAAGGTTATTTCAAGTAATGGCAAAGCTCCACTGTATTGAAAGTACGTGAATGGGAGTAATGCCATTTTGTTAACTCCATCGGAGAATGCATGTGTACTTTCCCAACCTTTCAAATCAAGTGTATGTTCAAAAATTGCACTAAAACAAGACTACAGCACAAGAAATTTCAGCAGTGCATCATTAAATCAACGATTTAGCTAAAATGAACTCAATGATACTTTGCATTCCAAACAACACAAAGGGTTGAGTTCCATTCACTTCTTGTAAATCTCATAAACGTGGAAAAAGGTGGAAATCTCAAGCCTTCATTATCAGGTGGTGGCAAAAACACTTTGTTACCTGGATCACAGAATGTATGTTAAATTTTTCAAACTTGTACACCAAATTTTTGTTGCAAACTTTGAAAAAAAAAAAAAAACATGCTTCCTTCAGTTCATCTTAATCAGTGCCATGGGAAAATGTACATTTAACCAATGCGAACTGAATCACACATTGATTTCTACTGAAACCAATGTATAAATAATGTTGGCACATACAACTGAAGAGTTATTTCAAGAAATTGCAAAACTCTTCTTGTTTTGAAGGTTCCTGAATGGGAG
The DNA here is from genome assembly GCF_000298275.1 of Orycteropus afer afer. NCBI lineage: Eukaryota > Metazoa > Chordata > Mammalia > Tubulidentata > Orycteropodidae > Orycteropus > Orycteropus afer. The sequence goes on along the minus strand of NW_006922099.1, from coordinate 1,959,660 downwards.
TAAAACCACAGTAGTTCAACTCCATCAGAGAATACATGTGTATCTTTCACAACAGTGTAAATCAAGTGTCTGTCTGAAAGCAACAGTAAAACAGAATTCTCAAAGCTATACTTCAGCAGTGCACGGTTTAAAGGCACAATTTACCTAAAGGGAACTGACATGCCCAATGCATGCTAATGACCCCACTATTTAAGAAACAATTAAATCTTTTAAACAAAGTCAAAATGTACAAATTTGGAAATCTCCTTTACATTCATGCATCACAATTATAGCAAAAACACGTTTTTTAACTCGATCAGAGAATTCTGTGTAGTTTGGCAAACATGTACGTTTTGTTTGTGTTGAAAACTTAGAAAAACCATGGTTCCTTCAGTTCAACTTAAAAAGTGCAACTAGAAAATGTACACTTTATCAATGTGAACTGAATCACACATTGATCTCTAGTGAAACCAATGTATAAATAACTGTGACCCATATAAATGAATGGTTATTTCAAGAAATTGCAAAACTCTTCTGGTTTTGAAAGTACCTGAATGGGAGTAAGCACACTTCATTACCTCCATCAGAGAAGGCATGTGTATCTTTCACAACCATGTAAATTGAGTGTATGTACAAAAGCTACAATGAAACAAGCATGTTCAAAGCTACACTTCCTCAGTGCACGTTTTAAATTCACAATTTAGCTAAATGGAACCGAAACACACATTGCATTCTAATGACACAAAGATTTGAGAAAAAGGCACACCTGTGAACTATATAAAAATGCAGAAATTTGGAAATCACTTATAAACTCATGTATCAGAATGGCAGCAACATGACTTTGATAACTCAATCAGAGGTTGTATGTGTAATTGTGTCAAACATGTACGTTTTGTTTCTGTTGAAAACTTAGAAAACAGAACATGAGTCCTTCAGTTCATCTTAACATGGACAAGTGGAAAATATACATATTAAAAGTGTGAACTGAATCACACTTTGCTTTCTACTGAAACCAATGTATAAGTAGGTCTGGCACATCAGGATCAGGGTTTATTTCACAAAATTGCAAAGCTCAATTGTTGTGAAATACATGAATGAGAGTCACCATATTATGTTAACTCAATCAGAGAATGCATGGGTATCTTTCCCAACCATGTAAATCTGTGTCCATTCAAAAGCTACAATGAAACAATAATTTTCAAAGCTACACCTCATCAGCAGAAGCTTTAAATGCACATTGAAGCTAAAAGAAACTGAAACGCACATTGCCTTTTAATGACCAAAGGATTGAGAAACACTCAAATCATGCAAACCAAGTGAAAATTCAGAAATGTGGAAATCCTGTGTCAGAATGGAAGCCACACTGCTTTGTTAACTCAGAGAATGCGTGTGTTATTTTTCAAACGTTCATCTTAACATGGAGTTTGTGAATTCAATCAGAGAATGCATGTGTATCTTTCCCAACTAGGTAAATCAAATGTACAAAACTACAATAAAGCAAGACTACATAAAGCAAAATTTCAGCAGTGCACTTTTAAGTGTGATGCACTTTTAAATGTACAACTTTTAAATGTATATTTGCCATTTGCACCTGTTAAGGTGAACTGAAGTGATCATGTTTGTTCTAAGATTTCAACAGAAACTTAGGGTACAAGTTTGAAAAATTACCCACACTTTCTCTGAATGTGTTAACAAAGTGTTGTTCCTGCCATTCTGATACAAGAATTTAAGATATTTCCAACTTTCTGCCTTTTCACTTGTGTTACTTGATGTGAATCTTATAAATTTATGTATCAGAATGACACCAACACCATTTTGTTAACTCAATCAGAGAATGTTGGTGTAAATTTGTCAAACTTCTAGCTAAAGTTTCTGTTGAACTCTTAGAACAAAACATGATTCCTTCAGTTTACCTTAACAAGTGCAACTGGAAAATGTACATTTAAAAATTGGGGACTGGATAACACTTAGCTCTCTATTGAAAGCAATGAATAAATAAATCTGGCACATCTATATAAAGGGTTATTTCAAGATATTGTAAAAAATAAAAAGTCTTTTATTTTTAAAGTACCTGAATGCAAGTATACACACGTTGTTAACTGAATCAGAGAATGCACGTGTATCTTTCCCAACCATTTTAATCAAGGGTATGTTGAAAAACTACAAGGAAAAAAGAGCACATAAGGAAAAATTTCAGCAGTGCATCATTGAAATGAACAAGTTATCTGAAAGGACCTTAATGGCACATTGCATTCCAAATGACACAAAGGGTTGAGTAATAGTCATGTCTTGTAAATCTAGTGAAAATGGAAAATGGGAGAAATCTCAAAGCTTCATGTATCAGAATGGCTGCAACAAAGCCTTTTAACAGAATGAGAGAATGTATGTTCAAATTTGTCAAACGTGTACATCAAACTTCAGATGAAAACTTTGAAAAGACATGATTTTGTCAGTTCAACTAAGCAAATGCCACTGGAAAATGTACATTTAATCAATGTCAACTGAATCAGACATTGATCTCTACTGAAACCAATGTATAAATAATTTTGGCACATGTAAATAAAGGGTTATTTCAAGAAATTGCAAAGTTCCACTGATTTGAAAGTACCTGGATGAGAATAACAACACTTTGTTAACTCATTCCCCGAATGCATGTGTCTCTTTCCCAAGCATCAAAATCAAGGGACCTTCTAAAAATTAAATTTTTATGTGCTTCCAAAGACTTCTCCAAAAGAGTCAAAAGAGA
>NW_006922099.1:1955473-1956133 GCF_000298275.1 Orycteropus afer afer | reverse complement strand
TGGGTGAAGAGAAGGGCAATGTACCAAGTGTGAGTGACCAATATGGCAGCATTGAGGATGAGAAAGACATAGAGAGTTACATGGGAGGTACAGACAACAAATATGAATCATTTTACACATAGAGTTCTGCGTTGTCAGTGAAGGCAAACAAGGGTATATGGGTGGATAGATGGGTGGACAGGCTAAATGATTAGGTATGTCTATGAAATGGGGAGGGTTTACAAGAACATATATAGGGTTGGCAGACAATGCCCCTATAAGTTTATGTGAATGATCAGAATTCCCAGGTGTATAGTAGAGCTGACAAGGCACAAGGTTGTGGTCACTGCTTGGTCACAGCCAGCTACCCAGAGGGACCGAGTAGTTGATCCTGTGGGCTTGGGTCCATGGTCACAGGGGACATCAAGCTTAATTGGCATAACATACTACACAAAACATTGTTCCATCTCCTACTTTGGCAAGCAGCAACTAAGATCTTAAAAGCCAGCAAGCTGCCTTCTAAATGCAACGATGGGTCTCACCTCATCCAGAGTAAAGAAAAATGAAGAATACCGAAATTCATGGAAACTATTAGTCCTAGCGACTGGTACACCATCTGATCTGCAGCCTATACAACTATGAGACCAGAAGAACTAGATGGTGCCCAGCTACCACTGTCAT
>NW_006922099.1:1953122-1955123 GCF_000298275.1 Orycteropus afer afer | reverse complement strand
AGTAGATACACTCCTTGGAGAGAACAATCATGGGAGAAAAAAGGGCTGATTATGCAGATAGAGAGCTCAGGGGGCAGGAGTGTATGGAAGGATAGACACTAGGAAGAGGTAACTATGGGGAGGAAGTGGGAGGGGAGCTTTTGCATTGTGGTAAACTGTGGTCAATGACATGAGACAAAGTATATGTGAACTGCTGTGGAGAAAGTGAATTTGTTCTGTAAATCTTCACTGAAATCACAATAAAATAAAATAAGGAATTGCAAAACTCTATGGTTTTGAAAATGCCTGTATGGCTGTAACCACACTTTGTGAATTCAATCAGAGAATGCATGTGTATTTTTCCCAAATGGGAAAATCAAGTGTATGCTTAAAAAGTACAATAAAACAAGACTACATAAAGCGAAATTTCAGCAGCACATCATTTAAATGAAAAATTTAGCTGAAAGGGACGTAATGGCACATTGCATTCCAAATAACAACAAGGGTTGAGTAACATTTACGTCTTGTAAATCTAGTGAATGTGCAGAGGTGGTAATCTCAAAATGTTATGTATCAGACTGACAGCCACAACACTTTGGTAACTGAATCTGATAATGTATTTTGAAATTTGTCAAATGTGTACATAAAGTTTCTGTTGAAAACTTTGAAAAAACATGGTTCCTTCAGTTCAACTGAACAAGTGCAACTGGGAAATCAACTTGACAAATCAATCAATTTGAATTGAGTCACACACTGAACTCTACTGAAACCAGTATATAAATAACTCTAGCATGTCTACAGCAGGGGTTATTTCAAGAAATTGCAAAACTTTATTGTTTTCAAAATACCTGAATGGGAGTAATGACTCTTTGTTAACTGCATCAGAAAATGCATGTGTACCTTTGACAATGGAGTAAAATCGAGTGTACGTTCAACATCTACAATAAAACAAGAATTTTCAAAGCTATACTTTAGCAGTGAAATATTTGAATACACAATTGAGCTACAAGGAACTGAAACGCACATGGCCTTCTAATGACCAAGGGATTTGAGAAATATTACCATCATTTAACCCAAGTGAAAATGCAGAAAGGTGGAAATGTCTTATAAATTCAAATATCAGAATGGCAGCAACACTACTTTGTTAACTCAATCAGAGAATGTAGGTGTAAATTTCTCAAACTTCTACCTAAAGTTTCTGTTGAACTCAGAAAAAAACATGATTCGTTCAGTTCACCTTAACAAGTACAACTGGAAAATGTACATTTAAAAGTTGGGCACTGGATAACACTTAGCCACTTAGCTCTCTATTGAAACCAATGCATAAATAACTCTGGCATATATCTATATCAGGAGTTATTTCAAGAATTGTAAAAGTCTATCATTTCTAAAGTACCTGAATGTGAGTAACCACACATTGTTAACTCAATCAGAGAATGCATGTATAGCTTTCCCAGCCATGTAAATCAAGGGTATGTTGAAAAACTACAATGAAAAAAGGGCACACAAGGCAAAATTTCAGCAGTGCATCATTGAAATGAATAATTTATCTAAAAGAAACTTAATGGCACATTGCATTCCAAATGACACAAAGGGTTGAGTAATATTCATGTCTTGTAAATCTAGTGAAAATGGAAAATGGGAGAAATCTCAAAGCTTCATGTATCAGAATGGTGGCAACAATGCTTTTTAACTGAATGAGAGAATGTATGTTCAAATTTGTCAAACGTGTACATCAAACTTCAGATGAAAACTTTGAAAAACATGATTCTGTCAGTTCAACTAAGCAAATGCCACTGGAATCAATGTCAACTGAATCAAACATTGATCTCCACTGAAACCAATGTATAAATAATTTTGGCACATCTAATAAAGGGTTATTTCAAAAAAAATTGCAAAGTTCTACCTATACAACTATGAGACCAGAAGAACTAGATTGTGCCCAGCTACCACTGCCATCCACTTGGAAGGGATGTAGGAGATCCTGCATAAAGAGGGAGAACAATGTGGTACAAAACTCAA
>NW_006922099.1:1888237-1952817 GCF_000298275.1 Orycteropus afer afer | reverse complement strand
GGGGAGCTGCTGCTTTGTAAATTTTGGTCAATTACATGAGACAAAGTATATGTGAACTGCTGTATGAAAAGTGAATTTACTCTGTAAATCTTCACTCAAATCCTAATTTAAAAAAAAAAATTGCAAAGTTCTACTGATTTGAAAGTACCTGGATGAGAGTAACCACACTTTGTAAATTCAACCACTGAATGCATTTGTGCCTTTCCCAAGTGTCTAAATCAAGTGTATGTTCAAAATCTACAATAAAACAAGAATTTTCAAAATTAAACTTCAACAGCTCAATGTTTAAGTTCACAATTTAACAAAAAGGAATGGAAACGTATATTGCATTCAAGTGAAACAAAGATTTGAGAAAAATTCCCATCTTGTAAACTAAGTCAAATTGCAGAAAGGAGGAAATTTCTTATAAATTCACATATCTCAATGGCAGAAACAACAATTTGTTGACTCATTGAGAGAATATATGTGTAATTTTGTCCAACACGTATGTTTTGTTTCTGTTAAGAACTTAGAAAACAACAGTATTCCTTCAGTTAACCCTAAAAAGGGCAACTAGAATATGTACATTTAATCACTATGACCTGAATCACACTTTGCTTACTACTGAAACCAAGGTATAAATAACTTTGGTACATCTAAATCAAGAGTTATTTCAAGAAATTGCAAAACTCTATGGTTTTGAAAGTGCTTGTATGGCTGTAACCACACTTTGTGAATTCAATCAGAGAATGCATGTGTATCTTTCCCAGCCAGGTAAATCAAGTGTATGTTCAAAAAGCACAATAAAACAAGACTACATAAAGCAAAATTTCAGCAGCACCTTTTTTAAATGAAAAAATTAGCTGAAAGGAACATAATGGCAAATTGCATTCCAAATAACAACAAGGGTTGAGTAACATTCACGTCTTGTAAATCTATTGAATGTGCAGAGGTGGAAATCTCAAAACTTCATATATCAGAATGTCAGTAACGACACTTTGTTAACTGAATCTGAGAATGTATTCTGAACTGTCAAATGTGTATGTCAAGTTTCTGTTGAAAACTTTGAAAAAACATGATACCCTCAGGTCAACTGGAGAACATACATTTAATCAATTTGAACTGAATCCCGCATTGATCTCTACTGAAAGCATTGGATAAATAACTCTGGCACCTCTATTTCAGGGGTTATTTCAAGAAATTGCAAAATTCTTTTCTTTTCAAAGTACCTGAGTGGGAGTAACCACACTTTGTTAACTCCATCAGAGAATGCATGTGTTTCTTTAATAATGGAGTAAATCAAGTGTACGTCCACCATCTAAAAGAAAACAAGAATTTTTAAAGCTACACTTCAGCAGCGCAAAGTTTAAATGCACAATTTAGCTAAAAGGAACTGAAACACACATTGCCTGCTAATGACCAACGGATTCAAGAAATATTCACGTGGAGTAACCCAAGTGAAAATGCAGAAAGGTGGAAGTATCTTATAAATTCTTGTATCAGAATGAGAGCAACACCACTTTGTTAACACAGAGAATGTGTGGGTAATTTTGCCAAATTTGTAACTTAAGTTTCTGTTTAACTCTTAGAACAAAACATGATTCGTTCAGTTCACCTTAACAAGTGCAACTGGACAATATACATTTAAAAGTTGGGCACTGGATAACAGTTCTCTATTGAAACCAATAACTCTGGCACATTTATATCAGGGGTTATTTCAAGGAATTTCAAAATTCTATTATTTTGAAAGTCCTTGAATGGGAGTAACCACACAATGTTAACTCAATCAGAGAATGCATGTGTATCTTTCCCAACCATGTAAATCAAATGTATGTAGAAAAAGTACAATTAAAAAAATACACAGGGTGAAATTTCAGCAGTGCATCATTCAAATGAACAATTTATCTGAAAGGAAGTTAATTCACACTTTGTGAATTCAATCAGAGAATGTATGTGTCTCTTTCCCAACCGGGTAAATCAAGTGTATGTTCTAAAAGTACTATAAAACAAGACTACATAAAGCAAAATTTCAGCAGCACATCATTTAAATGAAAAATTTAGCTGAAAGGAACGTAATGTCACACAGCATTCCAATTAACAAGGGTTGAGTAACATTCATGTCTTGTAAATCTACTGAATGTGCAAAAAGCTGGAAATCTCAAAATTTCATGTATCAGAATGGCGGCAACAACACTTTGTGAACTGAACCAGGGAATGTATTTTGAACTCTGTCAAATGTGTACATCAAGTTTCTGTTGAAAACTCTGAAAAAACGATTCCTTCAGTTCAGCTGAACAAGTGCAACTGGAGAATGTACATTTAATCAATGTGAACTGAATAACACATTGATCTCTACTGAAACCAATGTATAAATAACTCTGGCACCTCTATATCAGGGGTTGTTTCAAGAAATTGCAAAACTTTTATTGTTTTCAAAGTACCTGAATGGGAGTAACCACACTTTCTTAACTCCATCACAGAACGCATGTGTATCTTTCACAACTCTATAAATCAATTGTACATTCAACAGCTACAATAAAACAAGAATGTTCAAAGCTACACTTCAGCAGTGCAAAGTTCAAATTCACAATTAGCCAAAAGCAACTCAAAGGCACATTGCATTCTAATGACCCAATGATTTGAGAAACATTCACAAGTTGTAAAACAAGTGAAGATGCAGAAAAGTGGAAAGGTCCTATGAATTCACGTATCAGAATGGCAGCAACAACACTTTGATACCTCAAGCAGAAAAGGTAATTGTAATTTTGTCAAACATGTACATTTTGTTTCTGTTGAAAACAGAAAAAAAAAAAAAAAACCATGATTACTTCAATTCACCTTAACAAGTTCAACGGTCAAGTGTACATTTAATCAATGTGAACTGAATCACACTTTGCTTTGGACGGAAACCAATGTATAAATAACATTGGCACATATAAATCAAGAGTTGTTGCAATTGCAAAATTCTATTGTATCAAAAGTACCTGAATGGGAGTAACCACACTTTCTTGACTGCATAAGTGAATGGATGTGTATCTTTCCCAAACGTGTAAGTCACGTAAGTATGTTCAACAGCTACAATAAAACAAGAATTTTCAAAGCTACATTTCAGCAGTGCAAGGTTCAAAATCACAATTTAGCAAAAAGGAACTGAACAGCACATTGCATCCTAATGACCCAAAGATATGAGAAACATTTACAACTTGTAAAACAAGTGAAGGTGCAGAAAAGTGGAACACTCCTATGAATTCATGTATCAGAATGGCAGCAACAACACTTTGTTACCTTAAGCATAGAATGTATGTGTATTTTTGTCAAACATGTATTTTTTTCTGTTGAAAACTTAGAAAAAACCATGATTCTTTCAGTTCACCTTAAAAAGTGCAACTGGCATGTGTACATTTAATCAACGTGAACTGAGTCCCACTTGGCTTTCGATGGAAACCAATGTATAAATAACTGGCACCTCTATATCAGGGTTTATTTCAAGAAATTGCAAAACTTTTATTGTTTTCAAAGTACCTGAATGGGAGTAACCATACTTTCTTAACTCCATCATAGAATGCATGTGTATCTTTCACAACTATGTAAATCAAGTGTACGTTCAAAAGCTACAACAAAACAACAATTTTCAAAGCTACACTTCAGCAGTGCAAGGTTCAAATTCACAATTTAGCCAAAAGCAACTCAAAGGCACATTGCATTCTAATGACCCAACAATTTCAGAAACATTCACAACTTGTAAAACAAGTGAAGATGCAGAAAAGTGGAAAGCTCCTATGAATTCATGTATCAGAATGGCAGCAACAACACTTTGTTACCTCAAAAAGAGAATGTACATTTAATTTTGTCAACCATGTACGTTTTGTTTCTGTTGAAAACTTAGAAAAAACATGATTCCTGCAGTTCACCTTAACAAATTCAATGGACAAGTGTACATTTAATCAATGTGAACTGAATCACACTTTGCTTTCGACTCAAACCAATGTATAAATATCATTAGAACATCTACATCAAGGGTTGTTGCAAGTATTTGCAAAACTCTATTGTATTGAAAGTACCTGAATGGGAGTAACCACACTTTCTTGACTACATAAGAGAATGAATGTGTATCTTTTCCAAACTTGTAAGTTAAGTATATGTTCAAAAATTATAATAAAAGAAGAATACACCGTGCAAAATTTCAGCAGTCCACTGCTTAAAAAAAAAAAAAATTAGCTAAAAATATTTAATGGCACATTACATTCCAAATGACACAAAGGGTTGAGTAACATTCACGTTTTGTAAATCTAGTGAAAGTTCAAAAATGTGGAAATCTCAAAACTTCATGTATCAGAATGGCAACAGCAACACTTTGTTAACTGAATCAGAGAATGTATGTTTAACTTCGTCAAATGTGTTCAAGTTTCATTTGAAAACGTTGAGAAAACATGATTCCTTCAGTTTAACTGAACAAGTGTAACTGGGGAATGTATATTTAATCTATGTGAACTGAATCACACATTGATCTCTACAGAAACCAATGTATAAATAACTCTGGCACCTCTGTATCAGGGGTTATTTCAAGAAATTGCAAAACTTTATTGTTTTCAATATACCTAATTGGGAGTAACCATACTTTCTGAACTCTAACAGAGAATGCGTGTGTATCTTCACAACTGTGTAAGTCAAGTGTATGTTCAACAGCTACAATAAAACAAGAATTTTCAAAGCTACACTTCAGCAGTGCAAGGTTCAAATTCACAATTTAGCAAAAAGGAAATGAACAGCACATGGCATCCTAATGACCCAAAGATTTGAGAAACATTTACAACTTGTAAAACAAGTGAAGGTGCAGAAAAGTGGAATGCTCCCATGAATTTATGTATCAGAATGTCAGAATGGCAGCAACAACATTTTGTTACATCAAGCAGAGAATGTATGAGCAATTTTGTCAAACATGTACATTATGTTTCTGTTGAAAACTTAGAAAAAAACATGATTCCTTCAGTTCACCTTAAAAAAGGCAACCGGAAAATGTACTTTCAATTACTGTGAACTGAATCACACTTTGCTTTCTACTGAAACCAATACATAAATAACTTTGACACATCTCAGTCAAGAATTATTTCAAGAAATTGTTGAACTCTATTGTGTTGAATGTACATGTATGGGTGTAACCACACTTTGTTAACTCAATCAGAGAATGCATATGTATCTTTCCCAATCATGTAAATCAAGTGTATGTTCAAAAAGTACAATAAAACAAGAATAAACGAAGCAAAATTTCAGCAATGCATCATTTAAATGACCAATTTAGCTAAAAGGAACTTAATGGCACATTGCGTTCCAAATCACACAAAGGGTTGAGTAACATTGACGTCTTGTAAATCTAGCGAAAATGAAAAAAGGTGGAAATCTCAAAACTTCATGTAGCAGAATGGTGACATCAACACTTGTTAACTGAATCAGAGAATGTATGTTTAACTTTGTCAAACGTGTACATCATGTTTCTGTTAAAAACTTTGAGAAAACATGATTCTTTCCGTTCAACTTAACAAGTGCAACTGGAGAATGCTCATTTAATCATTGTGAACTGAATCACACATTGATATCTACTGAAACCAATGTATAAATAACTTTGGCACATCTCAATCAAGAGTTATTCCAAGAAATTGCAGAAATCTATTGTTTTGAATGTACGTGTATGGGTGTAACCACTTTTGTTAACTCAATCAGAGAATGCATATGTATCTTTCCCAACCGTGTAAATGAAGTGGGTGTTCAAAAAGTACAATAAAGCAAGAATACACAAAGTGAAATTTCAGCAGTTCATCATTTAAATAAACAATTTAGCTACAAGGAACTTAATGGCACATTGCATTGCAAATGAAAGAAAGTGTTGTGTAACATTCAATCTTGTAAATCTAGTGAAAGTGGAAAAAGTCTAAATCTCATAACTTCATGTATCAGAATGGTAACAACACTTTGTTTACTCAATCAGAAAATGTATGTGTAACACTGTCAAATTTGTACATCAAGTTTCTGTTGAAAACTTTGAAAAAATATGATTCCTTCAGTTCAATGTTAAAAAGTGCAAAAGGAAAGTGTATATTTAAAAGATGTGAATGGAATCACACTTTACTTTCTAATGAAAAAATTGAATAAGTTATTCTGGCACATCTATATCAGGTGTTATTTCAATAAATTGAAAAAGTCTATTATTTTGAAAGTACTCAAATGGGAGTAACCACACTTTTTGATGCCATCAGAGAATGCATGTGTATCTTTCCCAACCATATAAATCAAGTGTATGTTGAAAAAGTACAATAAAACAAGAATACCCGAAGCAAAATTTCAGCAGTGCATCATTTAAATGTAAAATTTATCTAAAATAAACTTAATGGGACATTGCATTCCAAATGACACAAAACATTGAGTAACATTCACGTCTTGTAATTCTAGTGAAAATGCATAATTGTGGAAATCTCAATAGTTCATGTATTACAATGGTGGCAATACTTTGTTCATTCCATCAGAGACTGTATGTCAAACTTGCACATCAAAATTTTGTCAAAAACTTTGAAAAAACATGATTCCTTCAGTTCAACTTAACAAGTGCAACTGCAAAATGTACATTTAATCAATGTGAACTGAATCAGACATTGATCTCTACTGAAACCAATGTGTAAATCGCATCTAAATGAAGGGTTATTTCAAGAATTTGCAGAACTCTTGTTTTGAAAGTACCTGAATGCAAGTAACCACACTTTGTTAACTCCATCAGAGAACACATGTGTATCTTTCCAAACCGTGTAAATCAAGTGTACATTCCAAAGCTACAATAAAACAAGAATTCTCAAAGATACACTTCAGCAATGCAAAGTTTAAATGCACAGTTTACCTAAAAGGAACTGAAAGACATATTGCATTCTAATGACCCAAAGATTTCAGAAACATTCACATCTTTTAAACTAATTCAAAATGCAGAATGGTGGATATCTCCTATAAATTCATGTATCACAATTGCAGCAACAAAACTTTTTGAATTGAATCAGAAAATGTATGTGTAATTTTGTCAAACATGTACGTTTTGTTTATGCTGAAAGTTTAGGAAAAAAAAAACATGATGTCTTCAGTTCACTTAACATGTGCAACTGGAAAATGTACATTTACTAAATGTGAACTGAATCACACTTTGCTTTCTACTGAAACCAATGTAAAAATAACTTTGGCACACTTAAATCAAGGGTTTTTTCAAGTAATTACAAAGCTCTATAATATTGAAAGTATGTGAAAGGAAGTCACCAAGCTTTGTTAACTCCATCAGAGAATGCATGTGTATCTTCCCCAACCGTATAAATCAAGTGTATGTTCAAAAAAATATAATAAAACAAGACTACACCATGCGAAGTTTCAACAATGCATCATTTAAATGAGTAATTTAGCTAAAAGGAACTTAATGGTACATTGCATTCCAAATGACATAAAGGGTTGACTAGCAGTCATATCATGTAAATCTAGTGAAAGTGGAAAAAGGTGGAAATCTCTTATAACTTCATGTATCAGAATGGAGACAACGAAGTTTTTGGTTGGAAACTTTGAAAAAACATGATTCCTTCAGTTCAACTGAACAAGTGCAACCGGAAAATGTACATTTAATCAATGTGAATTGAATCATACATTGATCTCTAAACTATAATAAAACAGATACTCACGAAGAGCAACTTCAGCTTTGCAACGTTTAAAACCACAATATAGCTAAAAGGAACTGAATCGCACATGCATTCTAAAGACACAGAGGATAGAGAAACATTAACTTCTGGTAAACCATGTGAAAATTCAGTGAGGTGGAAATTCCTTAGAATTTTGTGTATCAGAATCTCCCCAACAACCCTTTTTAACTTAATTAGAGAATGTGTGAATCTCTTATAACTGCATGTATAAGACTGGCAGGAACAACACTTTAACTCAGTCACAGAATGTAGGTGTGACTTTGTCAACTGTGTACATAAACTTTATGTTTAAAACTTAGAAAAAACATGTATTCATTAGATTCAATTTAACAATTGCAAGTTGTAAATGTACATTTAATCAATATGAACTGAATCTCTCTTTGCTTTCTTCTGAAATCAATGTATAAATCTTTGGTATTCAAAAGAAAAGATTATTTCAAGAAATTTCGGGAGGGGAGAAGGGGAGGGGAAGGGAGGGGAGGCTGGAAGAGGGGAAGGGGGGGGGAGGGGAGAGTGGGATGGAGAGGGGGAGGGGAAAGGGAAGAGGGGAGGGGAATGGGAAGAGGGAAAGGCGAGGGGAGAGCTTTTTGGGGGACTTTGAGCTGATGTTAATGGGGGTGAGCTATTTTGAAACAGTTTCTGTAAACTCCACTAGCTTTACAACCAACTAGTAAGAGGCCCTTCAGACGGGAAAGGCAAAGATGTCCCCGCCATACCCACTGCTGTCCAACGTCTATGACTCACAGCGGACCTGCCCTACAGGGACAGCGCTCTGAGACCTTAGTCACCTCGCCACCCGGGTTCCTGTTCCTACCAGAAGACAAGAAACTCAAAGTCAGGGAGAAGGGCAGGGCAGGGGGAAGGAGCCAGGAGCATGGGCAGGGGTGTGGCCTGACTGGCTCCATCCCTTGTGCACTGAGCCCAGAGTTCCCTGGATGCATAAAAGCTTGGAGCCAAGCACAGGTCCAGTTCGCCTGCGGACCCCAAGTTCCCGTGAAGCCAGACCAAGGCGGCCTGGTGGAGCAGCGGTTGAGCGCTCCGCCGCTAAGCGGGAGGTAAGCAGTTTGAACCACCCCAGTGACCCCACTGAAGGAAGGCTTGCTGATCTGCATCTGTAGAGATTGCAGCTGAAACAACCCTACGGAGCAGTCCACGCGGTCGGGATGGCGAGCAACGGGTGGTTACTCTCTGCTGCTAACTGAAAAGTTGACAGTAGGACCTGTCAGTGGTGGATGGGAGAATGATAAGGCTGTCGCTTTGAAGCAAAGGCCAAACCACACCCACTGCCCTGGAGTCCATTCAGACCCACAGTGCCCCTAGAGGACAGAGTGGAACTGCACCACAGGATCTCCAAGGCTGTCAATCTTCACAGAAGCAAGGCCCAAACCACACCCACTGCTGTGGAGTCCATTCCAACTCACAGCACCCCTAGAGGACAGAGTGAAACTGCTCCATATAAAGTCTCCAAGGCTATTGATCTTTACTGAAGCCCAATGCCTCATCTTTCTCCTGCAGAGCGGTTTGTGGGTTCTAACCACTCACCTTTTGGAGCATTTCAGCATGGAATCGCCGTAGCTGAACTTTGGGAAGGAGCTGAGCTGTACATGGCAACTTGGTAGACGGATGCCCCACATGGAGCTCCAACACCCGCAGCACACAGCCTTTGTTGCATGTGAATAACTATGACAAAAACGAGGATGCCTACATCCCACCCAACCCAAGTTCAACCTGAAAGCCACCCGTTGAACACACTAGACAGCCCCAGTAGTGGAGAATGACTCCCTCTGGCTGTGAGGGTGGATGGCCCCGCTTCACGACGGGAAGACCTAACTGACATGTTCTCAGGCAAGACCGGTCCATGGAGAAGGGAACCAGGCTTAATAAGAGGGTCGGCAAAAAAGAGGAAGACCTTCCATGAGATGGATTGACATAGTGGCTGCATCAAGTGTAGCAAGAATCCAAGACATGAAAGCAACCCATGGGTGAAAACAGAGCTGACTGCACGGATGCAGAGGCCCTCAAATGTGGTTAGTGATCGGTTTCTCCAGATTAACTCAGATACCACTATGGTGTGTTTGTTCTAAGAAACAAAATTCATAGAAGATGGAAACTATGAAAAAAAATGCACAATGACTCCAGGGTTTCATCCTGGCCTCTTACTGTATGCCTTCTGCATAAATCACTTCATCCATTTTGCAAAGAAAAAAAAAAATTCAAAACTCTATTGTTTTGAATGTAGCTGAATGGGATTAACCACCCTTTGTTAACTCAATCAGAGAATGCATGTGTATCACTCCCAGCCATGTAAATCCACTGCATATAAAAAGAAAAACTATAAAAAACCAAGAATTTACAAAGCTACATTTCAGCAGTGCAAGGCTTAAATGCACAATTTAGCTACAAGAAACTGAATGGTACATTTCCTTCTAATGAAACAAAGGATTGAGGAACTTTCACATCCTGTAAACCAAGTGAAAGTGCAGAAAGCTGGAAATCCCCTATGATTTCATGTATCAGAATGACAGCAACAACACTCAGTTAACTCAGTCCGAGAATGTATTTGTAAATTTGTCAACAGTGTAGATCAACTTTCTTTCGAAAGCTTAGAGAAAACATGATTTCTTCAGTTCAACTTAACAAATGCAACTGGAAAATATATATTTAATCAAAGTAAATTGAATCACACTTTGCTTTCTAAAGAAACCAAGGTATAAATAACTTTGACACATCTAAATCAAGGGTTATTTCCAGAAATTGCAAAATTCTATTGATTTGAAAGTACATGTTTGGGAGTTACCACACTTTGTTAACTATATCAAAGAATGCATATGTATCTTTCTCAACCATGTAAATCAAGTGCATATTCAAACACTAAAATAAAACTAGTGTTCACAAAATGAAATTTCAGCAGTGCAACATTTAAATGCACAATTTAGCCAAAAGGAATTTAATCTCACATTGAAGTCTAATGACACAAAGTTTTGAGTAACATTCACATATTGTAAACCTAGAGAAAATACAACAGGGTGGGAATCTCTGATAACTTTGTGTGTTGGAATGGCAGCAACAATATGTATTAACTCAATCGGAGAATGTATGTGTAGCTTTGTCAACCTGGTACATCAAGTTTATGTGAAAACAAAGAAAGCACATGTATTCCTTCAGTTCATTTCAACAATGGCAACTTATAATTGTACATTTAATCAGTGTAAACTGAATCCCACGTTGCTTTTCTCTGAAACTATAAACACCTTTTTCAGAAACTATAATCATATTTGGCACTTCAAAAGAGAATCTTATTTCAAGAAAGTGAAAACTCTATTGTCTTGAAAATACCTGAATGGGATTAACCACATTTTGTTAACTCAATCAGGGATTGCATATACATCACTCCCAACTGTGTAAATCAAGTGTACATTCAAAAACTACAATAAAGTGAAATTTCAGGAGTGCAATGAATGAATGAAAAATTTTGCTGAAAGAAACTGAATCACACATTACAGTTTAATGACACAAAGCACTGAGGAACATTCATGTCTTGCAAACCAAGTGAAAATGCAGGAAGTTTGAAATCTCTTAAAACTTCATGAATCAGAATGACAGCTACAACACTTTGTTAACTCAATCAGAGAATGCATGTGTATCTTTCCCAACCTAGTAAATCAAGTGTGCACTCAAACTTAGAGTTACCACCATAACTGTAACTAGCTAAGGTAAGTCTAGTAAAGGTCACCATACTTTTAACTAGCTAATATGGATGTTATTAAGGTCAATGTCAGTGTGACCAGCATGACCATAACTGGAACTAGTTAAGATAAGACTAAGGTGATTGTTACTGTGAGCAGCATCACCATATTTGTAGCTAGGTAAGGTAAATCTAACCAAGATCACTCTCAGTGTGTCCAGTATCACCGAACTGTAACTAGCTAAGGTAAGAATAACTAAGGTCACTGTGAGTGTTACCAGTGTCAACATAACTTTAGCTAATGTAAATGTAGCTAAGGTCACTGTCACCACGACCAGTATCACCATTTCTGTAACTAGCTAAAGTAAGTCTAATTAAGGGCACTGTCAGTGTGACCACTATCACCATATCACTAACTAGTTAACATAAGTATAGCTAAGGTCTCTGGTGATGTGACCAAGATCACTGTAATTGAAACTAGCAAAGGTAAGTCTAACTAAGGTCACTGTCACAGTGACCAGCATAACTGTAAGTGTAATGAGCTAAAGTAAGTGTAACTATCTATGGTCACTGTCACTATAACCTGTGTCACCGTAAGTGTAACTAGCTAAGGTAAGTGTGAATAAGGCCTCTGTCAGTGGGACCACTGTCAATGTAACTGTAACTGGTTAAGATAAGGGTGGCTAAGGTGACTGTCGCTTTGTCTACCATCACCATAACTATAATTAGCTATGGTAAGTTTTAATAAGGTGACCAGTATCACTGTAATTATAACTAAGTGTAGCTAAGGTCACTGTCAGTTTGAGTAAAGTCACCTTCACTGTAATACACTAGGGTCAGTCTAGCTAAAGTCACTGTCCGTGTGACCAACATCACTGTAACTGTAAATAGTTAAGGAAAGTAAATGTAACTAAGGACACTGTCAGTATGACCAGTATCATCCTAACAGTAACAAGCTAATGTAAGTATAGCTATGGTCACTGTTACCATAATTATAACAAGCTAAGGTATCTAAGTAAGGCGCTGTCATTGTGTCCTGCCTCATCATTATGGAC
This sequence comes from Orycteropus afer afer, assembly GCF_000298275.1. Taxonomy (NCBI): domain Eukaryota; kingdom Metazoa; phylum Chordata; class Mammalia; order Tubulidentata; family Orycteropodidae; genus Orycteropus; species Orycteropus afer. The sequence goes on along the minus strand of NW_006922099.1, from coordinate 1,940,383 downwards.
TAACTAAAATGAGATGAACTAAAGTCACTGTCACCATTGCCTGTGTCACCGTAGCTATGACCAAGTCACTGTAAATATAACTACCTAAGGTAAGCCTACCTAAGGTGTGGTGGTCAACATGGTGTGTCAACTTGGCTAGGCCTGGGTGAGTGGCTGGGCAGCTGAATGTAGTATTCCCCATGATGAGACTGATAATCGACTCCAAGGTGGACTCCACTGTGAGTTGCTGGGTAGCTGTTTTTGGGTATATAGTCTGCTTCCCAAATATAAGAAACAGCTTTGAGAATGGTCTCCATCTTATGGAATGCTTGAACCCTTCATGTAGTCATATTGTCCAGTAGCCTGCCATGCTCTGCCCAACTTGGAACTTTCAATGGACTTGAATGAATGGCCTGTCATGTGGTTTGGTAAAATTGGGACTGTACCTTTTGACTTGCCTACCTTGGTCTTTTCAGCCTCAACAGCCAGCAGCTGTCTGAATGAAGAAAACCTCTAGCTCCAGTGGCCCAGGAGCAGGATTCACAGCTGAAGCTAAAGGCTGAAGAGATGTCACCCAGCCCTTACTGTCTGGCACATCAAACTTGGACCTAAAGCCTCCAAATTGTAAGAATAAACTCCTGCTCAGTAAGGTCATCTCATTTGTAATATGTTCTTGCCAGAGTGGCACTAGGAGGGCAAAACATAAGATCACAGTCTCTGTCATAGCCATCAACGTAACTGTAACTAGGTAGATAAGTGTAATGAATATCATTGTGAGTGTGACCAGGTTACAGTAACTACAACTAGCTAAGAGTATTGTAGCTAAGGAAACTGTCATTGTGACCAGCATCAGCATCCCTTTAGGTAGCAAAGGTAAGGCTCATTACGGTCACTGTCACTGTGACCGGCATCTCTGTAACTCAATCTAACTAAGATAAGGGTAGCTACGGGCAGTGTCAGTGTGTCCATCATCCCAGTAACTATAACTAGCTAACATATCTATAACTAACTAAGGTCACTGTCGGTGTGACTAGCATCACTATAACTTTAACTAGCTATGGTAAATTTAGTTAAGGTCACTGTCATGGTTACAAGCATCACCATAACTCTAAGTTAAACAGAACTGTAGCTATGGTCACTGTCAGTTTGAACAGCATGATGGTAACTGGAACTAGGAAAGGTAAGTCTAACTAAGGACATTGTCACTGTGGCCAGCAGGACGGTAATTGTAACTAGCTAAGGTAAGTGAAACTAAGGTAACTGTCACTGGGACAAGGGTCACCATACTTGAACTAGCTAAAGTAGGTCTCACTAAGGTCACTGTGAGTATGAAAAGCATCACTGTGTGCTAAGGTCAGTCTATCTAAATCACTGTCACTCTTACCAGCATCACCCTAACTAAAGCCAGCTAAGGTAAGTGTAGCAAAATACACTATCATTGGAAACAGCATTGCCATCACTTTAACAAATGTAAATGTAGCTGAGGTCACTGACAGTGTGACCAGTGTCACCATAAGTGTAACTAGTTAAGGTAAGTGTAGCTGATATCATGGTCAGTATGACCAGAGTCCCAGTAACAACAGCTAGCTCATGTAAGCATACTGAGGTCACCGTGAGTGTGCCTAGCATCAATGCAACTGTAATTACCAAAAAGTAGTCTTTCTAAGGTCACTGTCAGTGTCACCAGCATCATTCTAACTGTAACTAGCTAAGGTTAGTGTCCATAAGGCACTGTCAGTGTCCAGCATCACCTTAAATATAACTAGCTAAGGTAAGTCTAATAAAGGTCACCATAATTTTAACTATAAAATGTAAATATTTTAAGATCATTGTCAGTGTGATCAGTGTCACTTTAACTGGAATTAGATATCATATGTTTAGCTAAGGTCACTGTCATTGTTGCCAGCATCAGCATGTCTTTAACTAGCTAACATTAGTGAAGCAAATGTCATTGTCTTTGTGACCAGTGTCACCATAAGTGTAAGTCGCTAAAGCAAGGTCAATGTGTTCAGCATCCATGTAAGTAGCTAGCTGTGGTAAGAGTAGCTAAGGTCACTGTCAGTGTGACCAGCGTCACCATAAATGTTTGTCGCTAAAGCAAGTGTAGCTATGGTCACTGTCACTGAAAAGCACCACCGAAACTGTAACTAGTTAAAATAAGGCTAGCTTAGGTCACTGTCAATGTTCCTAGCATCAGAGTAAATGTAACTAGCCAAGATAAGTGTAGGTAAGGTCACTGTCATTGTGACCAGTGTCACCATAAATATAAGTAGCATAGATCAGCGTAGCTAAGGTCATGGTCCCAGTGACCATCATCACCATAATTGTAAGTGGCTAAAGCAAGTGTAGCTAAAGTCACTATCACTGTGATCAGCACCAACATAACTGTAACCCATTAAAATAAGTCTTGCTTAGGTCACTGTCACTGTGACTAGCATCACAGTAAATGTAACTAGATAAGGTAAGTGTAGCTAAGGTCATCGTCACTGTGACCAGCAACACACTAACTGTAACTAAGAACAGAAATTCAAGCTAAGATCACTGTCAGTTTCAAAAGGGTCACCAAACTGTAACTAGCTAAGGAAAGTGTAGCTAAGGTCACTGTCAGTGTAACCAGCATGACCATAACTGGAACCATGTAAGGTAAGGCTAAGGTCATTTTCACTGAGAGCAGTGTCAACATAATTTTAACTAGGTAAGGTAAATCTATCCAAGTTCACTTTCAGTGAGTCCAGCATCACCGTAACTGTAACTAGCTAATTTAAATGCAGCTAAGGTCACTGTCAGTGTGACCTGTATGACCATTAGTGGAAGTAGCTAAGTTAAGACTAACTAAGGTCACTGTCAGTGACAGTGACCACCTTCACCATAGCTCTGACTAGCTACCACAAGTATAGATAAGGTCACTGGTGACATTACCAACGTCACTGTAAGTGAAACTAGTAAATAGATAAGTGTAACTAAATCCCTGTCATGATGACCATCCTCACCATAAGTTTAACGAGCTAAAGAAAGTGTAATTATGGTTACTGTCACTATGACCTGTGTCACCATAAGTGTAACTAGTTAAGGTAAGTGTCAATAAGGTCACTGTGAGTGGAACCAATGTTAATGTAACTGTAACTAGTTCAGGTAAGGGTAGGTAAGATGACTGTCACTTTGTCCACCATGGTTGTAACTGTAAATAGCTAAAGTAAGTTTCACTCAGGTCAACATCAGTGTGACCAGTGACACTGTAACTGTAACTATCTAAAGTAAATGTAGCTAAGGTCACTGTCAGTTTGATCACCATCACCTTCACTGTACTTGGCTACAGTAAGTCTAGCTAAAGTCACTGTCAGTGTTACCAGCATCACTGTAACTGTAACTACTTAAGGTAAATGTAAGCAAGGACACTGTCAGTGTGGCCAGAGCACCATAACAGTAACCAGCTAGTGTAATTATAGCTGAGGTGATAGTCAGTGTCACTAGCATCACTGTAACTCTAATCAGCTAACATAAGTTTGGCTAAGGTCAACGCCCACTCAAGATGCACACTGATGTGGTTATGGGTTCTTTGTAAGAACAAACAGGGTGTCCAGGGCAGGCTTCAAGGCACACTCTGAAGGGGTGGCCTCACCACAGGATAGGAGGGGCCTTCTGAACATGTGCCCAGGGATGGCTTCAAGGTGCACCCTGAAGGGGTGGCCCCTCCTTGGGAGAGCAGGGGCACCCAAAAAGGGTACCCAGGGCAGGTTTCAAAGGGCACCCTTTAGGGCAGCTCTTCCACAGGAGAGGACCAGCACCCCAAAGGGTTGCTCCTCTTTGTGAGAGGTGGGGCAGCACGAAGGTGTGCCCGGGCAGGTTTCATGGGGCACTGCAAAGTGGTGTCACCTTATCTCATGAGGCCTGAGAAGGGGCACCGTGAAGGGGTGTCTGGTGCAGACATCAAGGGGCACCCCAAAGGGTGGCCCCTCCTCTTATGAGGATTGAAGAGGGACGCCCTGAAAGCGTGCCCAGGGCAAACTTCAAGGGGCACCACGAAAAGGTAGCCCTTACTCTCATGAGACCCAAGGAGGGGTACGCCAAAGGAGTGCCCGGGGCAGGCTTCACAAGGCACCCTGAAGGGTTGGGCCATCCACTAGAGAGGAGGGGCACCACGATAGGGTTCTCTGGGCAGGCTTCAAGGTGCACCCTCCACTGGAGAGGAGGGGCACCATGATGGGGTGCTCTGGGTAGGCTTCAAGGTGCACCCTGAAGGGCTGGCCCCTCATCTCTTGAGGCCTGAGGAAGGGCACCCTGAAGTGATGCACAGGTAAGGCTTCAAGGAGCACCCAAAAGAGTGTGCCCTCCTCAGGATAGGAGGGGAACACAAAAAGGGTGCCCCCTCTTCTCATGAAGCCTGAGGAGGAGCACCCTGAAGATGGACCTGGGGCAGGTTTCAAGGAGCACCCCAAAGGGGTGGAAACTCCTTGGGACAGGAGGATCACCTTGAAGGTGTGCCTGGGTTTGTTTCAAGGGGCACCACAAAATGGTGTCCCTTCTCTAATAAAGCCCAAGGAGAGGCACCCCAAAGGGGTACCCAAGGCATGCATCAAGGGGCACCCAGAAGGGTGGTCCTTCCTCAAGAGAGGAGTGGCAACCCAAAGGGGTACCAAGAGCAGACTTCAAGGGGTATATTGAAGGGGTGTCCCTTCCTCTCATGAAGCCTGAGGAGGGGCCACACCTTCAGCCTGCCTGGGGCAGGCTACACAGGACACCCTGAAGGGGTGGCCCCTCCATGAGAGAGGAGGGGTACCCCAAACAGGTTCTCAGGACAGGTTCAAGTGGCAACCTAAAAGGGTGTCCACTCCTCTAAAAAGGCCCAAGGAGGCAGACCCTGAAGAGGTGCCTGGGGAAGACTTCAATGCACACCCTGAAGGGGTGACCTCTCCTTCCATGAGGCCCAAGGAGGGACACCCCAAAGTGGTGCTTGGGGCAGGCTCCAAGGGCCACCCCAAAATGTTGGCCACTCCTCTATAAGGCCAGGAGATGAGCACCCCAAAGGGGTACCCAGTACACCCCAAAGAAGTGAGCCCCCGTCTCATGAAACTCTAAGAGGGGCACTCCAAAGGGGTGCCCAGGGCAGGCTCCAAGGGCACCCCAAAAGGGTGGACCCTACTCTGGAGAGGAGGGGTACCATGAAGGGGTGCTTGGGGCAGCTCCAAGGGGCACCCCAGAGGGGTGGTCCCTTCTCTCATGAGGCCTTAGGAGGCTTCAAGGGTTATCCAGAAGGGGTGGCCCATCCTCACCTCTCCATCGTTTAAATGCACATTACATGTAAAAGAACCTGAAATGCACATTGCTTTCTAATGAAATGGATATATGAGAAACATTCACATCTTTGAAAACAAGTGGAAGTACCACAGTGTGGAAATCTCTTTGGACTTCATGGACCAGAATGACAGAAACACCACTTTGTTAACTCAATCAGAGAAGGGTTGTGTTAAGTTTGTCAACCAGGAAGATCAAGGGTATGTTGACAATTTAGAAAAACCATGCACTCATAAATTGAAACTGAATAAGTGTAGTTTTCAAAAGCCCATCAATCAATGTGATTGAAATCATAAACTGCTTTCTACTGAAACCAATATATCATTAAATTTTGTGTCTAAAGCAAGGGTCATTTCCAGAAATTTCCAATCTCTATAGACTTCATGTACCTGAAAGGGAGTAACCACAATTTGTAAACTCAATCAAAGAGTCTATATGTAACTGTTTCAACCCTGTAAATCAATCTATGCACAAAATATACAATGTAACAACAAGTCCTGACTGAAGTAGGTGAAAAACTGCTTTTAGCTGAAAAACTGTAACTCCATTTTGTAGCCCCTATGAATGACCCCCTTATCTACTTTCCCCCCTCCCATCTTGGAAAATCTCATTAATAGTGATTCTTAGAGACAGTAATTCTACACAGAGCTAGGGTGTTTCAATTTATCTTGACAGTTTTTCCGCTTCTGTAACGTCTACCTGCTTCATGCTGCGGTTTTTCACTTCTGTAATGCTTGCTTGCTACTGCAGCATTTTGCTTCTCTAACACCTGCCTGTTTCATGCTGTGGTTTTAAGCTATATAAACTTGCCTGAAATGTAGATCAGGGCTGCAGCATAGGAAAACACTCTAGTTCCCTGCAGCCCAGCTAGATGAATAATAAATAAAGACTCTTTCCAATTTTGGACATTATAGTAGTCATCTAATTTCTTTCCTGAAGCCCTAACATTTGCGGGCTCATCCAGGATGACTCCTGTGTCCTAGGGTCTCCTCCGGCTCCTCCCAGGAGGAAGGGACCTCTGGGGGAGGCGCCACCTGAGACGTTCCAGGGCCCGGGACTCCTAATTCCCGGTTGAGTGGCCATCTGAAGATGCCTTCACAAGCGAATTCGTCCCAAGTCACTCAGTCAGGCCTGCAAAAGTAAGTCTGTCTGTAAGGATCCTTGTGAGACTAGTCTCTCTGTCGGTTGAGAGAAGGGATCAGACGTGATCTTGAACCTTCTCTAACCCCTTTCTCACCAGGACACTGCTTGAGAAAGTGTGTCCAGTGAAAATCTGGAGTCTGGTCTAGTAAAATATCGGTGAACCAATCCTGGGAGGGAACTTGTTTTGCTAGAATTTCTGTTTTGCTCTTTGGAGAGTGCCTAGAATTTGTTTGAGTGTACCGTGGGAAAGTCTGTTTGTTTTTCTGTGTTCTTCTAAACTGTTTCCTTTTGGTGGACTTGGGTTAATATTAACAGAGTTGCTAATCATTTACTGTAAGTAGTAACACATCCCTGCCAAGGAAAACACATAAACCCTGATTTGGTGTTAGTCTTTGAATTTTTTTTTTTAAATTTTTATTTATTTATTTATTTTTGCTGCATTGTCTTCATGTTGTCTCCTCAGAATTACTGTCTCTTTTTTCTTGTCTTTGCCCTTGATTGTTGTTTTTACTTGCAGTCTCATAGCTGTTGCTCCAACTGACTGGACAGTTGGACAGAAAGTACTTTTCAGATTGTGCTATTTACTTATATGTTCCTTTTTTGAAGGATTACTTTGTTACTTAAAATAATTGTTTTTATTTATCTAAAATCTCCTAGGGGATGCTTTCTCACATATCAGATTATCTAATCTTGCTCTCAAACTCAAGATTTTATCCTGGAGTAAACTAGTTAGTACCTGTGAATTCTTACAGCTCAAATTGGAGTGCCCACACAGAAGCTCACTTTTGCTGTAAAATCTCACTTCCTGAGGTGTAAATTCTTGCAGAATCCCTGGGGAGGTGAGGTTTTGCAGTAAATATGGGAAGTTAATGTGTGAAGGAACAAAATTAAATTCTAGACTAGACAAATTTGCATTTGGGAATCTTTCCTTTTTGGATGGTGTGTATTTTGAGTGTGCGTGAGTGACTGTGTCCAGCCAATTGAGTTTCTAGGGTCTCAAGATGCTGGGGGCACATGCAGAATCGTTATCTTAACCTCATATGGCTCACGGTGACAGGTCATCTGATAGATTTATACTGACTCACCAATGTCAAGAGGCACCTGAAACATCCTCACAAGAGGAATGGGAAAAAAGGTTTGGCAAAGTGACTGATGGTGACAACCCCAAATTCTTAAAATTATTTAAAAGATCTTTCTTAGGTTAAGGATATTTGAATTGGCTGTCTTATATTGGCTTGGTGGCAATTTGAGTAGCTTAAAGAGACAATTACAAATACATTGCTGCCATGTAATGGAACATAAGGGAATTATGCACTCTACACTCTACCAATAAGACCAGGAGCTCTGGTAGCATAGTGCCTAAGGCGCTTGACTGCTAACCAGAAGGCTGGCGGTTCAAACCCACCAGCCACTCCTCGGAAGGAAGGTTGGGCAATCCTACTTCCATAGTGATACTGTCTCAGAAACCCAAGGAGGGGTTGCTATGAGTTGGGGCTGACTCGATGGCAAATAACAACAACAACAACAACAACCAATAAGACCACGACTCCTCTCCAATGTATGTTAGACAATTTTAAGTTGGCATTTCAGGAGGATTATGGTATTAAATTTAGTCTCGGTTACCGCAGAACTCTATAAAAATTGGAGTGGCCTAATTTCAGGGTAGGATGGCCTGACATTGGCACTTATAACCCCCACATTACTCAAGCAGTATGTAATGTGATGAATGGGAAGCCAGGCCACCCAGATTAATTCCCTTACACTGATGTTTTGTCGAGTTTAGTCCAAAACTCCCCTACTTGGTTAAAGAAGTGTGCCCAGGATACAAAATTATCAGTTATGTCAACAGCTTCAAAGTCAAATAAGGACAGAAATCAAACCCCTATCCTTCCTGTCCAGGAAGAGATTGATGTACTCCCTCCCTACAATCAGGAACCTAGCAACTGGCCCCTGCCAGAGGCACCAGTACCCGCAACAGCACCTGACACCATGGGGCCCTCTGTTCCTTCCCCCTGCCATACTTGCAGCTGGGCACCCCTGGAAAGGCCAGTTGCACCTGTGCTCCCATTGCAGGAGGCAGTCCCAGCTCAGGAGACCTCCGCTATCGTCCTTTCCTTATGTACACTCCTTTCTTGCCAAGTGATATGTATAACTGGAAAAATCAGCAACCACCTTTTTCTGAACAACCACAGGCATTAATCGAGTTACTAGAGTCAGTCTTTCATACTTACCGGCCCACATGGGATGACTGTCAGAAAATTTTGGCTGTACTGTTCATGGCAGAAGAAAGGAGCCGTATTAGACAGGAGGCTCATAAAGCAATAATAGGTCCCATGGGGGGGGGGGAAGCAGAGGAAAATAGGGACAAGATATAAATGGAATTTCCCCAAAAGAGACCTGATTGGGACCCAAATACTTCAGGTGGCTTGTGAGCACTGGAGAATTACCGACAGTTCCTACTATCAGGTATAAAGAATGTGGCACAGAAGCCAACCAACCTCTCTAAGGTATCTCCTAAAATTCAAAAGGACACTGATCCCCTGATGCATTCTTGGAGAGGCTGATAGATGCTTACTGCACCTATACTCCCATTGACCCAGAGGCACCAGCTAACCAGCAAGTTATTAACCTAGCCTTTGTAACGCAGTCAGCAGCAAACATAAAGAGAAAATTACAAAAGCTAGAGGGGTTTGAGGGAAAGAATTTATCTGAATTATTAGAAATAGTTCACAAAGTATACAATAATAGGGAACCTAAGGAGGAGGCAAGAAGGAGAGCGATGGCTAGGGCTATGGTGTCAACTTTCAAGGAAGCCAAGAAGCACTTCAGGGGATCAATGGATAAAAGTCAGTTTAGGCCTATGGCTAGGAAATATAAACTCTCTCTAGGGAGAAACCAGTGTGCTTACTTCAGAGAGGAAGGACATTGGAAGGATAAGTGTCCACTGAAATCGAGGGCAAAAGGGAAGTCCCCCATCTTCAGCCTAACAGGATCAGAATTGGGGGGCAGGCTCATTTTCCCTAAGCCCCCACAAGCCTAGGGTCACAATGAATGTTGGGGGCAAACCTGTTAGCTTTCTAGTAGATACAGAGTCCACACACTTCATCTTAACCTCACCTCTAGGACCTGTATCCTCAGACTCCATTGTAGTCCAGGGAGCTACAGGGAAAATAACTCGATGTCAATGGACCACACAGAGAACCATAAATTTAGGAGACCACACTGTCTCTCACTCTTTCATCCTTATGTCAGACTTCCTGTATCCCCTGCTCGGTCAAGATTTACTTAGGAAACTTCAAGCTACTATCTCCTTAGGAAATCAGGAAACCTACTTGTCGGTTCATCCACCCACAATTCTCTTAACCTTCCCTCTTTCTGAATAATATCTATTACAGACTGATGACTGCCCACTGAGTCCAGTTGATGAGTACTTGGAATGCCTTAAAGAGACATTTAGCAGAGTCTGGGTGGAGAGTAATCCACCTGGATTGGTGAAACATCAACCCCTGATCATCATCCAGCTAAAAGCCAGTGCCTCTCCAATACAGGTAAAGCAATACCCTAAAATATGGGAAGCCAAGGCAGGAATTACCCCACACATCAGGTGGCTGCTGACCACAGGTATTCTAACCAAATGTCAGTCCCCTTGGAACACGCTGCTTTTGCCTGTACTGAAGGCAGGAACTAGAGACCACCAGCCTGTTCAGGATCTGCAGGAAGTAAAGCAGGTGGAAACTATACACCCCACTGTACTGAATCCATATACCCTATCTAGTCTCCTGGCACCTAGCCATTGATGGTACACTGTTCTGGATTTAAAGGATACCTTCTTTTCCATCCCCTTGGCCCCTGTGAGTCAACCAATATTTCCCTTTGAATGGGCAGACCCTGAAATTGGGGTGGGGGGACAACTCACCCGGACCTGCCTCCCACAATGGTTCAAAAACTCCCCCACTTTGTTCGATGAGGCCTTAAGTATGGACTTGGCAACCTTTAAAACCCAATGGCCACAATTCACCCTTCTTCAATATGTAGATGACTTCCTACTCACAGCCAATGACCAAGGGACCTGCAAGATGGCCACCAAAATTCTCTTGGCCACTTTACAGAATTTAGGTTACAGGGTCTTGGCTAAGAAGGCCCAAGTCAGCAAACAGCAAGTCACCTACATGGGATACACCCTAAGCAAAGGACAACGAGCACTGTCCAAAGCCAGGATCACAGCAATCACCACTATTCCTGTGCCTTCCACCAAACATCAGGTAAGAGAATTCCTGGGGACAGTTGGTTACTGTAGACTTTAGATACTGGGTTTTGCTGAGATGGCCAGGCCCTTATATTACACTACATGAGGAAATGGGACACTTGAATGGACAGAGATTGAGCAAAAGGCCTTCCAAAGCCTAAAACAAGCCCTCGTGCAAGCTCCTGCCCTTGCTTTGCCTGATATCTCTAAACCCTTTCTTCTCTTCATCCATGAACGGTCAGAGATAGCAAGAGGGGTCTTTACCCAAAAACTAGGGTGCTGGGACACACCAGTAGGTATCTGTTGAAAAGACTTGACCCAATGGTGGCAGATTGGCCTCCATGCATCAGGGTGACAGCTGCCACTGCCATTCTGGTCAAAGAGACAGACAAGTTAGTGATAGGACAAGAAATGTCTATATCGGTCCCCCACTCAGTGCACTCTCTACTTCGAAGCTCCCCAGACCGGTGGATGGCAACGCCTGAATCACTCAGTAACAGGCTTTGTTATTAGACCACCCCAGAGTATGGTTCCTGAAAACTTCCATCCTAAACCCAGCTACTCTCCTACCTGAAGCTGAAGTGGACCACAACTGCACAGATGTGTTGGTGGAGATCCACATGGTAAGGCCAGACCTTACAGATGTCCCCCTGCCTGACGCAGAAGCAGAACTGTTCATGGATGTGAGCAGCTTTATGGATGAAGGCACCAGGTATGCCGGGGCTGCAGTGGTCAGTCTAGACTCTGTAATTTGGTCAGCCCCCTTACCGCACAATACTTCTGCACAAAAGGCCAAACTAGTGGCATTAATAAAGGCCCTCCAATGGGCCAGAGGAAAAAGAGTGTCCATATACATGGACAGCTGGTATACCTTCGCAACTGCACATGTGCATAGCACCATCTACCAGGAAAGAGGACTGTTAACATCAGGAGGTGAGGAAATTAAGAATAAACATGATATTCTGACTCTACTGGAAGCTGTTTGGCTGCCGTCCAAGCTGGCAATTGTACATTGTCCCAGTCACCAGAAAGGTAATTCCAAGGAAGCCAGAGGAAACCGGAAAACGGATGAGGAAGCAAGATGAGTAGCTTACACAGAACCTACTGGACTTGAATTAACTCTCATTCCCTTGCCAGAACCCTTCTTACCTAAAGTACTCCATTATTCTGAGGAAGAAGTCACCTGGGAAAAAGAATTCAGTCATGGAGGAAGACACAGGTTGGTGGACCCTCCCAGATGGTAGGATCATGGTCCCAGAGGTGATGGATAAGTCAATAATAAATATATCAATTACTCCACATCACTCACTTAGGAAAGAATAGATTAGGAGAACTAATCAGAAAACCATTTTAAGTACCAAACTTAAATGTCTTAATAGCATAGTTTCCAGATGTGTCACATGTGCCCTGGTAAATGCTCGCCACTCGGCCCCAGTTACAGTCAGTGTTAGACTCAGGGGACAGATGCCAGGGGAACAATGGCAATTGGAGTTATAGAGATCAAGCCTTCTTCAAAGGGATATAGATATTTACTGGTGTTAGTAGATACTTTTTCAGGATGGGTAGACGCATTCCCTACCAGTCATGAAACTACTATGATAGTAACAAAGAAGTTACTAGAGGAGGTTATTCTGAGACTTGGGTTACCCAGGCTATTGGCTCAGACAAGGGACCTGCCTTTACTGCTACCCTAACACAACAAATCTCAAAAACTCAGGGAATAAAATGGAAGTTACATTTTGCCTATTGCCCCCAGAGTTCAGGACAGGTGGAAAGAATGAACAGAACTCTAAAGGAAACTTTATCTAAATTTGTGTTAGAAACAGGGGCTGATTGACCTTCTCTCCTTCCCTTTGCTCTACTGCGAGCAAGGTGCACACTGTATAAAAAGGGCTTTACCTCTTATGAAATAATGTTTGGTAGGCCACTCCCTTTGTTACCCAAAGTCCAAGACCTATAACAGCCTGAAGTGTACAAACAGCAATTACTAAAGTTCTTACAGATGCTCCAGATCATGCAGCATCAAGTGCACTGAGCAGTAAAAGAGGCGGTTCCAGTCCCACCCAACTCCACTGAGCCTGCTCACTATTCCTACCTGGAGACCTAGTCCTGGCCAAACACCATACAGCTACTGGACTCACCCCATGGTGGAAGGACCTATTCACCATAATTCTGACTACACTGACTGCTGTGGAAGTGGATGGTATGACCCCTCAGATCCACTATTCACACCTGAAACCAGCTCTGATGGAAGCAGAATGGTGCACCTTCAAGGACCCCGATCAACCCCTCAAGTTAAGACTGCCTCATTCCCCCATTTCACAATCCTAACTTATATATGCTTATTTACATGTTGGTCAATCAGTACTTGCTGGAAAGTGTCCCCCACTCTATATCAATGGACAGTAACTGAAGGCACTACAGGGCGGGTAGTCTACAATGCTACTCACCATGAGGACATTAGAACCTTTAGTTTTAAAGTAGACCTCTGTGTCTTAGTCTATCCTAAAGGAGACACCATTGATTGGGGTTCCACCCGAGCACAAGGGGTCCTCAATGAGGAGTGAGTGGGGTCAAATGCAGAGACACAACATTAGAGGAAAATCTAAAAATAGCATTTTATATTTGTGCTGGGTCAAGATATCAATGCACCTGACAATGTAATGACCCAGGCCCATTTTATTGTCCAAAGTGGGATTGTGAGACCATTTCTACCATCAAAAATTGTTTGAACCAAAAAGGATAGATACATACATACAGGTCAGTTGTCTACAGTCACCAAATTCCTGTACAAAAGGACAATGTAATCCTTTAAGTTTTACCATACTCCTGGGTCCACATTATTCATGGAGAGGAGGACTAACCTGGGGAATTTGGTTATATGAATCTGGAAAAGATAGGGAAAATCTTTTTACAGTACAGAGATAAGCACAAAATTGTATGAGAATACCCTCTGGGCTGGTAGCAAATGTGTTATCCCAAAGTCAACTATTCTCATCCATAAAGCACCAACCCCAGGTAACACCTCTAGGGCCCAAAAAGAATCCACCTACACCCAATCCAAATATAGTCTCCCCATTTGTCACAGAAACAAGCAGACCCCCCCTCACCTCAGGAACCAACCAAGACACTCCTTTGTTTGATCTATTGACTAACACCTTCACAGCCTTAAATCACTCCAACCCCAAACTATCCCAACATTGCTGGCTGTGCCTTAATCCAAGACCCCACTTCTATGTAGGTTTAGGAGCCCAACCTGTATCTCCTTTTTCCAGAAAAGAGTGTACTTCTCATACTGTTCACCTCACTTTAGGGGACTTACCAGCACATGGAAATTGTTTTGTTTCTCCTCATTTTAAGATATCTCAATACCAATTTATTACCTACTGTAACCAGACCATTATTATGATGCATAATGGAACCTCTGTATATATTCATGCTCCCCAAGATACTTACACTACATGAGGAAATGGGACACTTGAATGGACAGAGATTGAGCAAAAGGCCGTCCAAAGCCTAAAACAAGCCCTCGTGCAAGCTCCTGCCCTTGCTTTGCCTGATATCTCTAAACCCTTTCTTCTTTTCGTCCATGAACGATCAGAGCAAGAAATTGCTCATTTGGCCTTGACACCTGCCTATCCACTTATGCATTTAATACTTCTACAAAATCCGTGTTTTGCACTTTAGAGTATGTGTTGCCCCAAATTGATGTCTATGATGGAGACTAAGGTCTATCCTTGATTAACAGCCCTAGAATACCCTAGACACATATGATTTCCTATCTTAACTCTCCTACTTGCAGGACTGGGAATTGCAGAAGCAGAAGTCACAGGAATTTCAGCCATCATCATCCAAGACCAGAGTTTGAGAGGACTGACCCAGAGTATCAACACAGACTTAAGTGGACTAGACCACTCTATCTCAGAACTCTCAGAGCAAGTTGAATCTCTAACTGAAGTAGCCCTACAAAATATAAGAGGATTAGATTTACTATTCCTAAACCAGGGTGGATTGTGTGCAGCCTTGGGGGAAGAATGTTGTTTCTACGCTAACAAAACAGGAGTGATCAGGGAGACGCTAGCCCTGGTACGAAAAAGTGTGAAAGAAAGACAAAATAACTTAGACTCCAGTAAAAGTTTGGGAGGAAGGTTGGGCAATCTACTTCCATAGTGATATTGCCTTGGAAACCCAAGGAGGGGTAACTACAAGTAGGGTCCAACTTGACAGCACATAACAACAAAAACAACTAGTAAAAGTTGATATCAGAATTTATTTGGATGGTCTCCATGGGCAACAACCCTCATCACTAGTCTAATGGGTCCACTGTTATTGCTCCTATTTGGCCTCATTATTGGACCCTGTGTACTCAATGCCTTAATCAGGTTCATACAAAATAGAATTGGAGCCATCAAACTCATGTACTTTGAATCCAGTACGAAGCTCTCAACTTTCAGAGAATAAATGATGAATCAACTATTTGATTCTGAAAGAAAAACAGTAGGGAATGAAGTAGGTGAAAAACTACTTTTGCTGAAAAACTATAACTCCATTTTGTAGCCCCTATGAGTGACCCCCGTAAAGGCACTTGACTGCTAACCAGAAGTCTGGTGATTCAAGCCCACCAGCCACTCCTCAGAAGGAAGATGGGGCAATCTACTTCCGCAGTGATACTGCCTCGGGAACCCAAGGAGGGGTTGCTATGAGTTGGGTCCGACTTGACAGCATATAACAACAACAACAACAACATGAGTGACCCCCTTATGTATTCTCCCCCCTCCCATCTTGGAAAATGTCCTTAGTAGTGATTCTTAGAAACAGTAATTCTACCCAGAGCTAGGATGTTTACATTTATCTTGACAGTTTTTCCACTTCTGTAACATCTACCTGCTTCATGCTGTTTTTTTGTTTTGTTTTGTTTTGTTTGTTTGTTTGTTTGCTTCTGTAATGCTTGCTTCGTACTGTGGCATTTCACTTGTGTAACACCTGCCTGCTTCATGTTGTGGTTTTAAGCTATATAAACTTGCCTGAAACGTGGCTCAGGGCTGCAGCATAGGAGAACACTTTAATTCCCTGCAGCACAGCTAGCTGAATAATAAAGCCTCTTCTAAATTTTGGACATTATAGTAGTCGTCTAATTTATTTCCTGAACCCATAACACTCACAAAGCCAAATTAAACCATTGCAATGATTAAATTCAAGTTTTAGCTAAAAAAAAAAACTGTATCACTCATTGCTTTCTAATGAAAAGAATGCCTAAGAAACATTCACATCTTGCAAAACAAGTGGAAATGTAATGGCATGGAAATCTCTTTTGATTGCATGGATCAGAATGACAGTAACTCCACTTTGTTAACTCAATCAGAGAAGGTTTGTGTAAGTTTGTCAATCGGGTAGATCAAGAGTATGTAGGAAATTTAGAAAAACCATGTATTTGTTAAGATACATATAACAACTGCCCTTCACAAATGCCCATTGAAGCAGTGGGAACTGAATCAAACTTTGCTTTCTACAGAAACTAATGTATAAGGAAATTTGGTGCCATTAAATGCAATAGGTATTTCAATACATTTCAACTCTCTATAGACTTCATGTAGCTGAAGGGGAGTAACTGAACTTTAATAACTCAATCAGAGAATCCATGTGTATCCTTCCCAATCGAGTAAATCAAATATATGTAAATAATTTAGTAGAAAACTAGTATTTCTAAATCTAAAATTCAGCAGTGCATCATTTAAATGCATGTTTTATCTAAAAGAACCTGAGACACATGTTGCTTTCTAATATAAATGATTCATGAGAAACATTCACATCTTTCAAAACAAGTGGTAACACCACAGTGTGGAAATCGCTTTTGACTTCATGGGCCAGAATGACAGAAATATCACTTTGTTAACTCAATCAGAGAAGATTTGTGTAAGTTTGTAAACCAGGAAGATGAAGGGTATGTTGACAATTTAGGAAAACCATGTGCTCATTAATTTAAACTGAAGAAGTGTAGCTTTCAAAAGTCCCTTAAGCAATGTGACTGAAATCATAATTTGCCAGCCAGAGGGTGGCCCAACTCCTTCTCTGACCCCAAGCCTGAGGGTGACACGGATTTGCCTCTGAGCCTCTGGGCCCCAGCCTGATGGTACTCCAGCTCATTCCCTGGTCCCTGAGTCCCAATCTAAGGGTGGCCAAGAAAAGAGGCAGTAGTTCACAGAGGCATCAGCCACACAGACTATCTCCTCCTGACTCCCCTTCTTCCTCTGTTGCTCCCGGTGAACAGAGACCCATCCTTGTGCCTTGGATTGCTGCTTGCAATCTTTGAAGACCCCCTGCACTGTATATAGAACTAGGAGGTAGAACAGAACACTGAACATGTTATTAGGCCAATTAGTTGGAATGGCCCATGAAACCATGACCCTAAACCTCCAAACCAAGGAACCAATCCAATGAGGTTTGGGGTTGAACACTGGCAGCTACTTTTTTTTTTTTGTCCTCGTTGTAAATGTATTTCACAACTTTGCCAATTCATCTTCTTATGGGTCTACAACTTTATTGCCATGTGTGTGTGTGTGTGTGTGTGTGTGTGTGTCTGTATGTCTGTGTGTGCTGTCCTCTGGTGGACTTCCTCAGCAGGGCATCTTGAGAAGGGGTTGCTCATGGCCCAGGGGACTGTCTCTGAGGGAGACTGGGGGGTCTGCCTTCCATGGGAGAATGATCAACTTCCTGAAGATAGGAAGGTATGCTGCTCTGGGGCTCTCTGAGGGAGGGGGTGGAAACTGGACTTCCAAAAGGCAGGACACTCATACTGCACTCCTTCCTTTTAGAATCAAAGAGAGAGGGTGATGCACAGAGGGAAAATCAGCCTCACTAGGGGTTGGGATGGAGATGGAGTGCAGGACAACTTCTTGGAGGAGGGGCTGTTGGATGGCTGCAGGGGAATGGATAGTGGATTACAGTGGGGCACAGACCCAGGTCCTAGACCCCACCCCAGGCTCTCAGCTCCCTGCTCTCCCTGGGGCCCAGGATTGAAGATGGTCCTGATATCCAGTTACCCCAGTATGCCCAGGGCAATTACAGCATTTTCATTTGGGTCTGCTTCTGGTCCGTGGAGGGGATCAGGGTCAGTGAGGTGTGTGGCCTGGGAAGGAGGGAGAATAGCACTGGCAGGATTTCCTGGGGGAACTCCAAAGAGCAGACAGAGTGGTGGTGGCTAATCAGTGTCTCCCAAGACCCTGTCTCTCCCCACTGACTCAGGCCCATGTTCTGTGGTCCTTACTGCAGAACCCTGGACTCTGTGGGGGTGGAGGACACAGACCTAGCTGAACTTGAGGTGGGACTCTATGCCCCACCCCAGGAGCAGAGCAGTTGTGTAGGTGCACACACAATGTGGGTCACTTACACACAATGCCTGAGGTTGTACAGGCCCCACATGCACTGGGCCATGGATATCAGCCTTACTGTCTTAGGAACTATCTCCCTCAAGCTTAGGATGCCACATGCAGTGCTAGCCCCCAAAGACCATGGACACCAACCTCAGAGTAGGAGTCCTAGCCTCCATCCTCCCTGAGGAAGCACTGAAGTGGTTCCTTGCTGTGCTAGTTAATATTGTGTGTCACCATGACTGGGCCACGGTCTGAGTGCTTGGCAGTTGGATGTAGTTATTTCCCATGATGGAATGTTATCACCGCCATGATAGAATCTGCTGTGAATAGCTAAGTAGTTGTCTTTGGTGTGTGGCCTGCTTCCACTATTTATGAGGAAGCTTTGACAAAAGTTCCTAGCTTTTTGGCATATCCAGATCCTGCATTTGGCATAATCTTTAGCTCCAGTTCCTAGACTTGAACCAGTGGCCTATTGTGTTGCCTGTAGGTCCCAAGATTATTCTTGGACTTGAGCCTGCTGTGTTTCCTGATGATTTTGGGATTATGCCATTTTACCTGCCCATCGTGGATTTGCCCTCCTCAACAACCAGTAGTAACTGCATGAGTCAGAAGAAGCCTTCAGCTCCAGTGAGCCTGGAATAAGAGATAGAGCTGAAGCCCAAAGTCAGAAGGCTTTCACCAAGCCCCAAGAGCCAGCATGCTGAATTTGGACTAAATTCCAGTTTGTTAAAGCTAGCATCTGCTTGTGTTAGTTCTGTTATACCAAGCATGAGAGAACCAAGACTGAATTTGGTCCAGAGGAATGTGGTGCTGCTCTAACAGATGAAAAATATGAGCATAGATGTGCAGTGTGTCTTTGGACCTGAGATCCCTGCATTGAGACTATGGCAGGGACACTGGCAGAGATATGGCAGCAGCAGAGCTGAGAAACCAGCAACAGACAGGGCAATGTGCTTGCCAGCCCATGCAATGAGAAAGCTGAATGCCTGTGTTCAGGAGGCTTCCTGGTGGAGTAGGTTGCCTTCATGCAGTAATGGGTAGAACTGAAGAGCTCTGTAATACTTGCTGGAACAAGGCAGAGGCTGTGGCTGGATTTTTCAAGACACCAAGGAAATAGGAATCTGAGCTGCTTCCATCTCAAAGGACAGGACCGTGGCCTCTGGGGTTTCACAGGGTGGAACCACCACAGCCTCCTACGTTTCAAAGAGCTAGATCTTCATCAACTTCGTTCTGGAGTGTGGGGATGTTGTACATGAGTGCCAATGGGATGGGGCCATATGCACTGCCCAAAAGTGAGTGGGCAGGACTGACATGCCCAAGGGGCAGAAGATTGGGGTCTGCTAGGCCAAGGGGATGAGGTCACCACTCAGATGGATTAGGAGAATCGAGCCAGCCAAAGAAGGATATCTATACTGGTGCCAAGTTGACAAGGAGTGCCATTTTGTAGCTAGGGTTTTGTGTCAGCTTGCCTGGGCCATGGTTTTGAGTGGATTGGCAGCTAGATACACTTATTCCCCAGGATGAGATTGGGTAATCAACTCCCTGGTGGCATCTGGGGCGAAATTTTAATCAGGAGAAGGGGAGCTGTCTTTGGGGTGTGGCTTGCTTCTACTATATGTGGAGAAGCTTTGAGAAAGATCTCTGGCCTTTTGGCACATCTGGATCCTGCATTTGGCCATGTCTTCATCTCCAGTGTCCTGCTGTGTTGCATGCTGATGTTGGGATTATGTCACTTTACCTGCTCATCAGGGATCCATGAGCCTCAACAGCCAGTCGCTGTGTGACTCAGAAGAAACCTCCAGCTCCAGTGGGCCTGGAACAAGAGGCAGAGCTGAAGGCCAAGGTCAAGGGGCCTTCACACAGCCCTGAGAGATGGCACGCTGAATTTGGACTTCTAGCCTCCTCATCTGTAAGATAAATTCTTATTTGTTAAAGCCATCGACTTGTGGCAGTTCTATTACAGTAACATGAGAAACAAGACACTTGTCAAACCCTCAGTGAAAACTGGGAAACTGAATACAACAGAGAGGCAGGGATGGTACAGGACACAGAGATGGGCAGAGTCCAGAGCATGAAGAATTCTCCAGACTCTTAGGCCAGGGCTCAGCTCTGGGGTTAGCATTGGGAGTGAGAGGCCCTAAGATGTGGGAGAACCAAGTGGCCCACATGCTGATTTGATAGGGGAACATGAGGGATGGGTCAGAGAGGAAGACCCATGGGACCCCAAGAAAAGAATAGAAATGATGGAGACAGCTCTTTCTCAGAACAGGGGCCTGGGGTCTTCTAGCACAGGCCACAGCCCACTGCACAGGGCAGGGAGAAATGCCATATCTTTCTCTCAGGGAGCAGTTATGGGTTGAATCCCCAATCTTTCCATTAGCAGCTGAGCACTTATCCACTGAGCCACTGGTGAACCTTTTGCCTGCTACACAACATATATTGTAGTCTATATAGGTGTTGTCTCCCATACACCTGGTGACACGCCAAGGAAGTGGATGTTAGAATGATCCTCATTGTGTGGCTTGGGACTGGGGATACTCTGAGAAGCACAAAGACGTGTCCACATTCACAAACAGGCCGAAAAATATGAGCTGTGTATGAGGTCAGCACTGACTGCTCAAAGCTGGAACCCTGGCTGCACCCCGACCATCCCCAGGCTCTGTGGGAGCTGTGTAGGTGTCACTGTGCACAGTTATGGAGATGGCATGGGGAAAAGTGAGCATTCAGCAGCCCACTGCAACCTTTGGGGGGTTCTGATTTGATATCAGGCCAAGCTCAGGTGACCCAAGATACGACCTCATTTCCTTGGCAACAGAGTACATATAATTGGAATCCTGGTAACCAGGCCCCCTCATTTGTAGAGACAGCCGCTAGGCCAGTTCATTTGAGTGGAAACACTCAAAAGTATGAACATGTTGTCTAGTTGTTTCTCATCATCCCCTGAAAACAACCTGGAGAAGTCCAGGAATTCAACCCTTTCATGGTGGTTGAGACATGGTCTCAGCTCCCACCCCCAAAGTCTCCAGCCATTTGTGAAAAAGAACCAGAAGATAACACAGAGTGGCCCTGGCAGGTCAACTGGTGCTAGGCCACAACTCTGACCCCACCTGGGCAGCCCCACACCTCTCCCCCATGTCATACCAGCCCACAAGCCATGCTAGCCTCTGTCCTTGGTAAGATATGCTCCCTGGTGATGAGAGCTGGAAGAAAGAGAGGACAGAACTAAAGAGGTAGAAAGTTGTTGGAGGAGGCAGTGTCCATTTGGGGGAGAGGTGGGTAGCTTCAGAGAAGGAGGCTCATGGAATCTGGGAGATTTGGGAGGGGTGAGTGGTGAGGAAGATGATGAAAATGGCTCTGCTGCTGCTTCACAATTGGCCCTCATGGGAGCTCCCCCAGTTCCATCCCCACTAACAATCACCAGTTTATGGGACTGGGGCTGACCTAGAATGAGATGGTGGGTGGGTCTATTCCATCAGAATATGGGCTTGTGTGGCACAGGTGGAGCCACACTGCTTTGTTCCTTTGCCCCAATTCCCTCATGACATAGGATATTGAGACCATAATCTCTTCCTGGATGTCCCAGTTATACCTTGAGTTCTACAATCATAAGGGAAAGATAGTTTTGTCCATGGTCAGTGGTGGGGCTGGACAGTGCAGGCCCAGGCAGTCTCCCAGCTCATGGTGAACACAAAGAATTGTGAGCTCCTCTAAGGGGCACAGAGGCATGGAGGTGGTTTAAAGAGGCCCTGGATGCCTCCAAGTCTGCTTCTGGGCCTTGTTTCCATAGAGTCCCCCTCAAGAGATCCGTGAGTAGGAGGAGGAAGGCATCGTTGACCTCAAGAAAGGGGCCAGGAAGCGCTGGTGCAGACTGTGTGAGTGTGGGGGACAGGATCTCCACCCAAGGACAGCAGAGGATCAGAGGGGCCTGGAAGCAAGACATCACCCTGGAGGCCCCACGCTCTCTCCCACGGCTTTCCTTCTCAGGGGCCCCCAGTCTCCATCCTAAAGAATTTGCCACCCACCAACTTTTACACCTGCTTCAACTGCCCTGTCCTCCTTCACCAAGTGTAAAGACACTTTCCCCTATTTGTAGGATGATCAGAAAGGAGTCTTCTACCCTGTCTCCATGTCACGCCCACATGTGTGTCCTACACGTCACTCCTGCATTAGTGTTTAATGCCATTCCTTGGTTCTCTGACATCAGTCAGCTAGACTGGCCTTCCATAGGTCCTCCCAGTGTTGCACAGCTTCTTTTAACCAAAAATGCAGGGTTCAGGCTATGATATACCTGTGTCTGCTATCTGCATTCTTGCAAAAACCATCACCAGTACTCCTCCACATCAGGAACTGTCCTGACTTGCCTGCACGAAACATTGCAGAACATAGGCGAGGTTTCTCACTGCTAAAAGGATATGGAGGTGATATCTTCTGACCTCCTCCAATCTTACAAGGTGGAAACAGAGTCACCATCAGCAGCCTAAAGCTTATTCCTAAGAGACAGGTCTAGTGCCACCCTCCAGCCTTTTTACTAGCTCTCACACCAGCCATCCTTCCAAAGACAATCACTACTTCTCTGCTTTGCTTTTCTCTTTGCCGGCCATCTGTCTCTACTCAGAGTCTCTCTCTGCTGAGTGACTGCCAAGGGGGTCCAGTGCAGGGATCTCAGATCCAAGGATGCACTCTGCTTTACCTCCAGCTCTTCTCTCCTCCCAGCAGTGAAATCCCCTCTCTGTCTCTAGAAGGGTCCATTTTAAGACTGCCAGAGTGACAAAACTAATCTCATATCAGAGTTCTACACGCTGTATTTGCATGGTCTCACCCAGTAATCAGGAGCTCTGGTGGCATAGTGCCTAAGACATTTGACTGCTAACCTGAAGGCTTGTGGTTGGAAACCACTGGCCACTCCTCTGAAGGAAGGTTGGGCAACCTACTTCCATACTGATACTGCCTTGGAAACTCAAGGAGGGGGCGCTATGAGTCTGATCCGACTCCACAAAAGTGGATGGGTTTTTTGCATTACCCAGTATTCTTGTGGGAGGTTCAAAGTCTATGGCTAGAAAAGCCATACCAAGTCATTCATTACACCACTCATTGATGGAGCCTTTCATTGCTGCTGACCCTGGACAGATGCCTTTCTGCTGTCCTTTCTGTAGTGATGTAGGGGCCCTGATGTGTGTCCTTTTACACTGACAGCCTAGCACAGATCCCACTCGTGGGATGCAAGGATTAAAGTTAGGGTCCTACAGTCAGACTCCTTCCCAGACCGCTGTAGCAGTCACATGGCACCAGCAATCTGTGAGGGTGGCTGGTCCCTGCATAGAGCTTGTCTTGATGTGATGGTTCCTTTGCTTTGGTGCCAATCAGTAAGGGTGGCCCCTGGAACTGCACATGGCTTTGAGCTGTGGCCCTGAGAAGCTGAGCCACCTCTCAGTCCTTCACCAGCCATCTGGATGCTCGCTCCCCAAGTTGTCTAGAAGATCCTTGGTCCTGTGGAGGTTGATCTCCTGCCACGGGACCTCCAATTTCTCAACTTTGGCAGCATCTTGGACCACCGTGACTTCTCCTAAGCCTCTTCCATGTACAGAAAGAACAATCTATGTCATGCTTTGTCATCAGAGGGGATCTTGTGAAGTGTGTCTACTCTGTGTATTGTCTCCAGCTGGAGAGGGGCAGGAATGAGTCTGCCCAAGACATCCCCACAGCCCCTCTCTCATGCCCCACATCCAAGTCAGGAGCAGACCAGGCCTCACTAGCATCTAGGGAACATCATGGGGCCCAGGGATTAGGAGGTTCTGGGCTAGGACTGCAAGGCTTTGAGCAGACACCAGACCTGGCTCAGCCTCTGTTTCCTCATCTCTGCAGTGGGGTGTTTTGTAAGGACTCAAGGGGTTACTGTTCTTCTTACAGGAAGATGTCATGATTACTTAGTGATCACAATGAATTCCACTCCCTCATGTTTTTAAGCATCCTCACCACATATTTGGTATGGAAAGCCAAGCCTTGATTTCTGCTGGAGGCACTCGTGTCCCAGCTCCTGCCACAGGTCACTCGTCTGAACTTGGGTTCCCAGTCGGCCTGCTGTATTACCAGGCTGACTGTGACAGTATGTCACTCCTCTGTCCCACCCAGTGTGTCTGTGGCTCAGACCAAGAAGTGGAGGAGACTGACATGGTGCAGACTGTCAAGGCACGCAAGGTGAACAAGCTTGTGGAGGGCCTGGTGCCTGCCGTCATGGAGGGGGACTTGGTCTACATGCAGGTCTTTCTGTGCACCTTCAAATGTTACACCACCACCCGGCATGTCCTTGATGTGATGTTCAAAATGTGAGTGCCCACGCTCTGCCATCAGCTACCAACTGTAAGTCCAGAATGTTGCTTCACCATCGGAGCCTTGGTTTGTTCCCTAAGGGACCAATCTGCTAGGATTACTGAAGGGATCCCATGGGACAGGCCACCAGAAATGTGCACCCCGAGCCCAGCTCTGAAGAAGAACCTGAGAGGCTGTGATGTGTCCTTTCCTTGTTCTCCTCTCTCACTTAAAAAGTCAGCCTCACCTCTCCCTGAACACGTGCCCTTAAGCAAACCTATTTCCCACTTGTAAAGTGGTTGTGATGTCATCTTGTGGCAGCCTATATTTGGTGTCATCAGAATGGGGATTCCTGGTGGGCAGAGGGGCCTCTGGCCATGTAGGTATCAGGGAAGGTACAGGTGGAGTGGGTGACTCAACAGTTGTCTGTGAAGTCCCTACTGCTGTAGATACTGTTCTAGGTACTTTGAATCATGCCATGAACTAAGCAGACAAGAAGTTCTGCCCTCCTGGGCCTCCATTTCAGTCACAGAGTCAGACAGGAAGTCCAGCTCATGTAGGCCACAATTTCAGTCAGGGAGTCCTATGGGAAGCCCTGCTTTCCTGGGCCTCTATTTCAGTCAAGAAGTCAGACTGGAGCACTGCCCTCCTGGACCTCCATATTAGGGAGTCAGACAGCAAGTTCCATCCTCCTGATCAGACACCATCCACAGTGCTTTAGAGGTGATGCCCCCATATCTCCTTCAGGTGTGGCTGCAACTGTCCTCATTCTGCTGGAGACAGAGGACCCCAGGACCAGTGGAAAGAGTGAGTGGACTTTAGGTGGAGAAGGAGGGGCTCCTGTCTCCTCAGAGGCTGGGGCTTGTGGGGACCTCCATTTTCATTTGAGCTGAGAGACCTTGGGTGCTGCACATTCGGAGGACCCTGGTGTGCCACCTGCAGGACTGCAGTCACAGATATCTGCAGGTAGAGACTCTGAATCTTGGAGAGCAGAAGACAGACTGGGGACTCAGAGGGGTCCCTGAAAGAATCTGTGCACCTAAAGTGACCTCCCAGCTCTGTGTGCCCCCTTCCCTATGGGGACACAAAATAGGATGTGTCAGAAGAAATCTGCTCCAAGATCCTGAGCCCCATTGGTGAAGGATCAGCTGCATATGGTTCCCTGTCCTTGAGGAATATGGTTGGTGTTTGAAGAGGTCTTCATGGGCACAGAAAACTAAGCAGGACACAAGCACACAAGATGAAGACATTGGCTGGTTGGGCAGAGGGACCCCATATGTCCCTCAGTGTGAACAGCCTGGGGCAAAGAGTATCACATGTGTACCTTAGTGTGGGTAGGCTGGGGCAGAGGGATACCATGTGTTCCTCAGGGTCATGTATTCATGGAGAATCCTGGGAGTCCAGCTGTGAAGTGAAGGTGCAGAAACACTCTCTTGGCCTCCAGTGCTAACTTCCCTATGGCAAGGGGACAGACAACAGATGGGGATGTAAGTCATGCTTCTGAGGAAGGAACCAATGGTCAAACCATTAATGGAGAGAACCCAGACACCAAGTTTCTTTTGTAGCCCTTCCTCAGTAACCAGGCCTGCCACTGCCAGGACAGCTGCAGTAGGTGGGCACAGGAATGGGCTCTGGAAGAGGTATGCAGGCAGAGGGACTCAGCCCATTGCAGGGGTGCCCTGGAAGTGCAGTGTGGTGGAAAGGACAGGCCTCTGACCAGGCTCTTCAACATCCACTTACCCCCAGAGACATCGGCTTCATTCTGGACCACTGGCTACATGACTACCCAGAGGATTTCCATCAGTCCCCAGACTTCCCCTGCCTCAAGGCAGTACTGGAGTAACTCCATGTGAATATGCCTGGCTCGGACTTGGAGCACCATGTCCAACTTCTCTTTGGCCAGCTACATCACCTGGAGCAGACTGAGGCAAAACCAGCAGGTGAGGAGGACTGCACATCATTGCTGCTGAGTGGTATGGGGGCATGGGTGGTGCAACACAGGGAGGATCCCATAGGCTGGTGTTGGGCCAAAGCTCAGAGTCACCTAAAACCTCTAAATGTGTGATAAATGGGAAGACATCCTGGGAGGAAATCTTGGGAAATGGTTCTCATCCTGACAATGGGATGGTTTATGTTATTGGAAAGGCATGAAGGAAGGCAGTCATGTGGTTGAACTTTTCTTCTGTTGAAGCTCCACAAACAAGACCAATACCCATTGTAAGAGTAGCCCAGGATAAAGCAGCATCTCCAGAACCAACTCAGGGATCACCTGGGGAACACCAACCTGCTAGTGCAGCAAATAAGGAACTCCGTGAAGCACTAGATCCAACATCACCAGCTTTATCCCTTGAAGGTGATGGAGAGCCAGCTAGAGAGCTGGGAGTTCTTCCTGGTCGATCACCACAAGTGAATGAAGAACCCTCTGGTGATGTGGCTCCAGACACTGAAACAAAATCAGAGTCATGTAGAACTCCAGGTCCTTCATCACCAGCTCCATTACTGGAAGCTGATGGAGAGCCAGCTGGAGAGCTGGAAATTGTTTCTGGTCTACCACTAGAAGTGATTGAAGAACCCTGGGGTGGTTTGGATCCAGATGCTGAAATAAAATCAGAGCCCCATAGAGCCCCAGATGCACCATTACTGTGTTTCTTCCATTACTGGAAGCTGGCAAAGAGCCAGGTGGACAGCTGGACATTGTTCATCATCTACCATGAGAAGCAAATGGAGGACACCTTGGTAATGTGGATCGTGATCCAGAAACACCATTAGAGTTCCTTAGTGCACCAGATCCAACATCACCAGCTCCATCATCACCACCTGACGGAGGGCAAACTGGAGGTTTGTAGACTCCCTCATGCACATTGCCAGAACGAAATCGTGACCCACCTTCTCATGTCCATCCTGTTCCTCTGCTAACTTTGTGGCTTAGTAAACCACTATATTCTCCCTCTCCACATATGGCCCCGGCTCAACAGGATGAGCTTTGTGCTGTTCGTTCTCCACAGAAGGTCCCCTAGAAACCGCAGTTATTCTGACACCCAAATGGGTGCTTTTTTTTTGGTATTTATTCAGTATTCTTCCTGCTCACTTTATCTTTTATGCTATTTTAACTGGTAGATGTCTAATTCAATAAAGTTTTGACTTAATAGTTTTTATGCATATGACATAATGGCTTTGCATAGTGTCACAATTCTTTTCTACCATCATCAGCGCCTGCTTCCAAAAGTTTTTCATCACCACAACAGAAATCCTGCACCCATAAAGCAGCACCCATGTTCCCACCCCCAGCCCATTGCAATCAGTGATGGGCTGTCTGTGTCTACAGATTCATCTCCTTGCGTATTCATTTCAAAGGGGAAATAGCTGGTCCTTTGCACCTTGCCTCCTTCATTTGGTTTAGTATTTTCAAGCTTCAACTCTGCTGTAACTGGCATCAGTATCTACTTCTTTTTAAGGCTTAATGGGGTCCCATTGTATGGATGGAGCATACTTTATTCATCCATTAATCTGCTGATGGAAGACTGAGTTGTGTCCACCTTTAGACAGATGTGAGTAGCACTGCTGTGATTATTTGGGGACAGGCATTGCATGAGTGCCTGTGAACAGGATAATGGGAGAGGAGAGGAGGGAGGAGGTGGGAAGGGTGAGGGCATAGTACAGGTGTGGGGAGTGAGAGTTAGGAGAGACAAAGAGGCAGACAATCTATAAGAAGTGAGGAGGTGGGAGAGGCCTGGTTAACTCTCATATGCGGGTAACAAGGAGTCAGGAGTAGTCCTGGTGCAGCACTGGCGTGAATGTGGAGGTGGAGAGGGTTAGACCCAATGAATGAAGTGAGAGGATGGAAGGGGCCTGGACTCAACCACCAGGTGTGGTAATGAGGATGTGGCTGGGGTCATGAGGCAGCCCTGTAATGGTCAGTGAGGAGAAGACTTGGCCACCAAGAAGGCACAGATGTGGGAGGAATGGAAGAGAAGGGTTCAGTGAGGGTTCCCTGTGAGTAGTGAGGGTGGAGTGGGCCAGGCCATATGCGGGTCAGGAATAAGGAAGAGGTAGGAGGAGATAGGTCAGTAGAGGCATAGGTGGAGGGAGATAAGAGATGACAAGGCTCAGAGGAAGCCCAAATGTGGTTGCTAGAGAGGTGAGAAGGGTCAGGAAGCAGCCCAGGTGCGGGATGTGAGGAGGGACAACAGGCCAGGATTCAGACTAGGTGTGGAAACTGAGGAAAAGGAAGGGATTAGAAGAAGGATCAAATGTGGGGAAGGAAGAATGGCAAAGGTCAGGTCCCAGTGGGAGGGAGTTAAGACAGCCCAGATTGGGAAGTAAGATGGTGGAGCGGTCTGCAGAGTGATGACGTGGAGTCAGGCAGAGGGCCAGGTGTGTGCAATGCAGAGGTAGGAAGGACCAGGAGGCAGCCCAGGGATGGGCAATAGGGAGAAAACATGATAAACCTTAGGGGTGTGTAACAAGGGGGTGGGAGACACAGGTCTGAGTAATGAAGAGGTTGGAGGGGTCAACAGGTGGTTGTGCTGTGGGGACTGTGGAGATGAGAGGAGTCAGGAGGCAGTCCACATATGGGAGGGGAGGAAATGTGGCAGGCAGACAAAAGAGTTGGTGTGAATGAGAAGGTGGGCAGAGTCAGGAGGCAGCCCAACAAAGGAAGTGGACAGAAGGGAAGAGTCGGGTATGGGAAGTGAGAAGGTGTGGGAACCAGGAGAAGGGCTAGAATTGGGTAATTGGGAGGTTCAAGGGATTGACTGAATGCCACACTTAGGAATTGAGGAGGAAGAAAGGGTCAGGAGGTAGGACGTGGGCTGGGTGAGGAGAAAACATGGTTGTGAAGAGTGAGCCTGGTGGCCAGACTACAATAAAGATGTGGGGAATGAGGGGTGGGAAGGGGTGGGAAGCAGCCTAATTCGGGCCAGTGAGGAGGTGGGAGGGGACAGAAGTCCACTTAGATGAAGAGAGAAAGTCTGAAGGATGCAGCTGCCTGTCCAAAAGGGACCTGAAGTTGTGGAGGGACCAGGTGGCAACCTACTTATTGGGAGGAGGTGGGAGTGGGCAGGAGGTATTCCAGAACTGAAGAATAAGGAGGTGAGTGGGGTCAGAAGGCAGTGGGCAGGAGGCAACCCAGGTGCA
The DNA here is from genome assembly GCF_000298275.1 of Orycteropus afer afer. Classification (NCBI taxonomy): domain Eukaryota; kingdom Metazoa; phylum Chordata; class Mammalia; order Tubulidentata; family Orycteropodidae; genus Orycteropus; species Orycteropus afer. Next base: position 1,910,911 of record NW_006922099.1, on the reverse strand, counting down.
TGTACTGAGGAGTTGGGGAAGTCCTCAGGCCCCCCTATGTTAAAGTGAGGAGGGGAGAGGTGACAGGTGAAGGCAGCCCCTTACAGTTAATGAGATCAGAGGGCTCAGAAGAAGACACAGGTGAGAACAGAGAAGGGAAAGTCCAAGGAGCAGCTGAAGGGTTCAGAATGAGGGGTCCAAGGTAGTAGAGGGCTGCATCTTCTCCAGCTTTTGCTAGGAGTGGATACCAGGGTAGGAGGGAGCTTCATTGAGGGGACGAGGGGAGGGCTTTTCTGCCAGGGCATCACACTGAGGGGACTCAGGGCCCAGGCTCAGCTTGTGGGGGGCCCCTCTGGCCAGGATGGGAATTGTGTGCCTCTAGAGCCTGGGGACCACTGGGCTTGAGCCACCACATGCATATCTGGGAAACTGGGAAAAGGGGCAATGCAGAAACAAGCCCAGACCTCAGCCATGTTTTCCAGGCCTCTGGGCCTGTCTCCTCAGCCCATTGCAGAGAGAAAACATCAGTACATACTTAGAAGTCCTAAGTGAACGTCTGTCCCCTCCCACCTCCTCATTGGCCCAAACTAGGCTGCTTCTCACCCCTTCCCACCCCTCATTCCCCACATCTTTATTTTAGCCTGGCCACCAGGCTCACTCTTCACAACCATGCTTTCTCCTCACCCAGCCCATGTCCTACCTCCTGACCCTTTCTTCCTCCTGTGTATCAGGACTCACATGCTGTGAGTGCACCCTAAAGCTGGCCCATAAACAAGGTCATCAATGTTATTTATCCTTGGTGAGCTGACCACCCACTCCCAGCCACTAGCCAGACCAGGAGGAATGGCCTCAGGTAGCTACAAGTTGTTCTTGGAACCATCTCCCATCTTCCAGCACCATTTTGTGAGCTGGGCAGTGTGGTGGCCTCCACATCCTACAGAAAAGCAAGACTGAGGATCAGGGACTTAGGTTCAGAAACTAGAGAAAGAGGCCTAGGATGAACAGGGCCAGAATCCCAGGGCAGCAGTCACTGATAGCAGGCTCCATCCCACAGGAGACAGGAAGGAAATGGGAGCAGAGTGAGGAGTGCTGGGTATTGAGAAACTGAGTTGTGGATCCTCCTTGACATGGGGTAGGGGGTCTGGGAAATATTGGCCTTTGGGAACCTTGTCCTGAGTGGTGTGTGATGGGGCAATGGTCTGGGTTCTGGACAGCCTGTTCTACTCCACAGTCCATCTTTGCAGGCAGTAGGGTGGAGGATGGATGACCCTCTGACAAGTCTGAAGTCAGGAGCCTTGGAGTCAGGGGAGTTTTTGAACAAGAGCTGTGGGGTCTAACCAAATTTTTGCAGAAACACTCCTAGGGAAATGTGGTATTCAGTGTCGTTGGTGGTCCTGGGACTAGTTTAGGTCAGGTCTCTGGCTCAGACCTGCTCTCAAGGGGGTCAAATGTCTGTCCTATGGCTGACGCCACTGTGGGCACCACTGACCACCACTCCATCCCTCCCTCCCTTTTCAGGCAGCCTGGATGGAAAGAGCCCATCCCTCTCTTGCTTATGCCATCCCCAGGATGCTGACAATATGACAATATCAATGAGTATGTGTTGAATGCAATAATGAATTTAATCTGTAAGCTTCTTTTAAACTTTCTGTATTTTTAGGGGTATGTAAGGCTCCTAAAAATAATGAGTTTATCCTCAATTGTCCTACATACACATTTGAGTAATATAAGGGAAGCAAAGCTGTCCAGACCAAAACTGTAGCCGAATGTCCATGTAGCCTCATTCATGGTAGCCAAGTGCAGGCAATCCACTCGTCCATCACCCAACCAACACGGTAGGCCACCAGATTTCTCTTTATCCAGTATATGGCCCCTTGAACCCTGGGATACGGCCATGAAAACACTTTTTCAACTGCTTCTGGTGCACGTACAGGTTCAAGTGAGCACATTTAAGTGTTCTGGGATTCCCATTCTGTGCAACGTTATCCATAATTTTTATGATCCACAGAGTCAAATGCTTTCCCACAGTCAATAAAACACAGGTCAACATCTTTCTGGTATTGCAAAAAGGACACCTTCTAATTTCACAAGATGGAGACAGGATGAGTATCAGCAGCATCAGCCCAAGGCTGAGTCATGACGTGGATGTCAGCCATGCCACTGTCCTTCTACCTTTCTACGGAATCTGACTCCCACCATCCCACCCACAACACTCTCTGCTTCTCTGCTGAGTTTGCTAATTTGTTGCAATGGCCACACAGAACTCACAGACAATACTCACCATTATGTAGTATATTAGGGAAGTTGTTGTTATTGTTGTTAGTTGCCATCAAGCTGGCTCCAACTCATGTACAACCTTATGTACAACAGACCGGAACACTGCCCAGGCCCGTGCCTGCCTCACAATCCTGTCTATTCCTGAGCCCATTGTTGCCTCCGCTGTGTCAATCCATTTCATTGAGGGCCTTCCCCTTTTTTGCTGATTCTCCACTTTACCAACCATGATATCTTTCTCCAGGGAACAGTACTTTCTGACAATGTGACCAAAGTAGGTGAGATGAAGTCTGGCCATTGTAGCTTCCAATGAGAATTCTGGCTGCACTTCTTCCAGGACAGATTTGTTTATTCTTTTGGCAGCCCATGGTACTTTCAGTATTCTTTTCCAACACCACAACTCAAAAGCATCAACTCTTCTCCAGTCTTCCTGGTTCATTGTCCAGTTCCCACATGTATATGAGGTGATTGAAAATACCATGGCTTGGATTAGGTGCACGTTAGTCTTCCCAGAGACATCTTTGCTCTTCTGTACTTTAAAGAGGTCTTTTGCAGCAGATTTGCCATGTGCAATACATCGACTCTTGCCTTGGCTGCTGATTCCATTGGTGTTGATTGTGGAACCAAGTAATATGAAATCTTTGACAACTTCAATTTTCTCCATGTGGCAGGTTACAATTCAGGATAATGAATGCTCCTCAAACAATTCTTCCATCAATAGAGCCTCATATGGCCATGCCTAGGGGCATGTCTCTATAGGCCTTTGGCCTCTAGGCCTGGCCCCTGTTCTGCTGGGGCAGATAGATGCATTCCATTAGCAAGCCTCCTGCCCAAAGTGACTCAGCTTTCTCATTCCATGGGCTGGCAAGCCTGTTGCTCTCTCTCATGTCAATCTCTTTGTTCTGCTACCTCTGCTGCCACCGTCTCTCTTCCAAACTTTCTGCTATCTTATCAGTGCAAGGATCTCAGGTCCATAAACACAGTCTACTCTTAGCTCTTCTCTGACTTGATGTGGGTGAGATCCCCCCTTGTTGCCTGTGGGATGGTTGATTTTAAGCCTTACAAAATGGCTAAACTTACCAGTCCACTCATTAGGGTTCTATGACTGTACCTTATTTGCACAGTCCACCCCCACAAGGGCACCATGTCCCTTAGTTCCATCATTAGCAAGGTGTTCAACCCCCTTAGCGGCTCACACACACATCACCTTTGTGAAGTTCCACCCAGTCATCTGATGGGAATCATAAAGACCACGGCTTTAAGAGCCAGACCAAATCATTCATTGCACCCAGGTATTCTCTGTTGTTTTTCAAGATCCATCTGCATCAACAATGCTATCTCTCATGCCATGAACTTTTCTAAATCTGGCATGGATTTCTGGCAGTTCTCTGTTAGTGTATGGTTACAGCCATTTTTAAATTTCCTTTAGCAGAATTTTGTTGTGTGTGATATTAATGATATTCTTTGGTACTTTACACATCCCCATGGATCATTTTTCTTTGGAATGGGCATGGATCCGAATTTCTACCAGTGGGTTGGCCAGGAAATTGTCTTCCAAATTTCTTGGCATTGACAGTGAGATCTTCCAGCATTACATGTGTTTGTTGAATCATCTCAATAGGTATTTCATCAATTCCCAGAGCCTGGTTTTTCACCAATGCCTTCATGGAGCTTGGACTTTTTCCTTCAGTATCATTGATCATATGATACCTTCTGAGATGGGTGAATATTTACCAATTCTTTCTTAGTACAGCAACTCTGTATATTCTTTCAGCATCTTTGAATGCTTCATGAATCATTCAACTTTTTGCCCAAAGAATCTTTCAATATTGCAACTTGAGGCTTGACTTTTTTTCCTTCAATTATTTCAACTTGAGAAATGCAGAGAGAATACTCCAAGGAGCTGGACTATATAAAGGAGTGCACAGCCTTAGGATTGAGGAAGACTAACTATGAACCTGTGATGCAGACATGACACAACCTTGCTGCTGAAAGTGAAGAAGACTACAGCCTTCAGGAATGGATTAAACCTCCACACCAAGTAAACAAGAACCTCACAACTGGACCAATAAATAAAATGGTGATTAAACAGAGGAAATGTTGAAGTTGTCAAGGATTTCATTTTACTTGGATCCACAATTAGTGCCCATGGAAGCAGCATTCAAGAAAGCAAAGGGCATATTGCATTGGGAAATTCTGCTGGAAAAGATCTCTTTAAAGTGTTAAAAAGCAAAGGTATCACTCTGAGGATTAAGGTGGGCTTCACCTAAACTATGGTATTTTCAATAGCCTCATGTGCATGTAAAAGCTGGACAATGGAAAAGACTTTAAGAACTGACCCATTGAATTATGGTGCTGGTAAAGAACATTGACTCGATCATGAACTAGCAGAAGAATGAACAGATCTGTCTTGAAAGAACTACAGGCAGAATCCTCCTTAGAAGGGAGGATGGCAAGACTTTGTCTTACATACTTTGGACATATTATCAATGGGGACAAGTCCCTTGAGAAGGACATCATACCAGGTAAAGTAGAAGGTCAATGAAAACCAGGAAGACCCTCATTGAGATGGTTGACACTGTGACTACAACAATGGCCTCCTACATACTTACAGGAATGGACAGTATTTCGTCCTACAGTGAGTGCATGGGTCATTCTGAGTCAGAACCGATGTGACAGCACATAACCCTCACCACTACCACCAGCAGCACAAGGAGCTCTCTGGTTCCTTTGACAAGTGATATGAATTGAATCCCATTCCCTAAAAAGATAAAGGAAAATCCTAAACCCTGTACCTGTGAACATGGCCTTGTTTGGGGAAAAGGATTTTCTCTTTACAGATGTGATCAGTTAAAGTTCATGAGGTCATCCTGGAGTAGGGTCAGTAATCATCCTAATACCCTAGGGGTGGCATTGTATAAAAGATGACAGATATGAAAACAGGATGGGAAAATGACATGGTGAAGACTTGCAACCTCCTTGTGTGACTTCATAAAGGATGAGGAGAGAGAATCAAGATCAACATTAACCCAAGGCTGATTCCTTTGAAGTGGAGGTCAGACAGACTTCCTTTCTCCAACCTTTTACCAATGCTGACCCAATTTTCCCCTCCCATGGCACTCTCTCTACTTCTCTGATGAATTGATAATTTCTTACAGTGGCCACACAGAAGTCCCAGAGCACACTCACAATTGTGGTGTCTATTACCAGAATAACAGGGTATAACTGAGGATCTGGAACGACTCAGGGTAGGATTCCTTTGTCAGGACAGCTTCTTGGCCATGCCTACAGGTAGATCTGTCTGTTGAATCTTGTACTCTCAGCCCCTCACCCTCGCGTCTGCCCTGCTCAGGGAAGGCAAGTGTTACCAAGCCATTTAGCTCCACCAATAAGTGCCTTGAGGTACAGAACTCTGTCATCAAACTTCCTGCCCTAAGGTCCTCAGCTGTCTTGGCCCATGGGTTATTGGCCAGCCCATTGTAGCCACCTGGATCCCTGGGCCAAGAAACCCTCTGTACCATTTTGCACCAGTCTCCTGGTTCTGGTGTCACGGCTTCTCTCTGTCTCCAGTGTTATGGCCTCAAAAGATATATCCACACCCTAATACCTCAACCCTGTGAATATTACCTTAAATGGCAAAAGACTAAATGGGAACTTATTTGGACATATGGTCTTTGCAGACATAATTAAGTTAAGGATCTCCAGATGAGATCATCCTAGATTACCCAAGTGAGCCCTGAATCCAATGTCCTTATATGAGACAGAGGAGAGGCATAGACACAGAGAAGTCCACGTGAAGATGGAGAAAGAGATGGGAGTAAAATGGCCACTAGCCAAGAAACTGGGGGCCACCAGAAGCTGAAAGAGATGAGAAGGGACCCTCCCCTAAAGCCTTTGGGGGATCTCGGCTCTGTCAACTCCTTGATCTCAGATTTCTGGCTTCCAGAACTGAAAGAGACAATAAATTTCTGCTATTGAGGCCACTAAGTTTAAGGCAATTTGTTGGAAGAGCTTCAGGAAGTTAATACACTGATGTATATATTTCTTCAGCTTGTTTGGTTGTTTTACACTTAATCTCAAACTCACCTTTTATGGGGACTAGTTGCTTCTGTCCTGTCTGTGAATACCCCAGGATTCCCCCATGGAAAGGGGAAGAGATGATCCCAGAGTTTTGTCCAATTACAATGGGACAGTGAGCATCCCTGTGCCTCTTAGTGACTTTTATCCTGAGATTATTTCCCTGATGAGTTGTATGGGTTAACGGGATGTTTCAGTGGTTTGGCTGACACTATGTAATCATCTACCATTTTGTGATCTGACGTGAATAGCCAATCAGTGGAAAGAGGAGTTTCCTTGGGGGTGTGCCCTGCATCCATGGTATAAACCGAAATTCTGGCAAAGCTAACTCTCTCTGGACCCTGTGTGACCTTCACTCCCTGAGACATAAGCCAGCAGAGCCACAGTCTTCTGACCTGCTGATTATGGATTCCTTGGAGAAATGGCTAATTTCAGGGAAAGTATAGAGCCATCCTGGAAGGCTTGCTGAACCAGAAAGTAAGTAAGTGCTCAAAAAATGTTGGAGACAAAGCAAAAAGGACACAAATTCCACCTTGGTGGGGCTCATGCTGGCCTAGTGTGCAACAAGTTGGGCATTAAAAATGGACAGCAATAAATGAAAACATATTGGTTGATGAGAAAACCAAGCATGCATGATGATAGGACAATGCCAGCTGATCAATGCAGGAAGAGAAAATAACCACAAAGTGACCACGTTGCAGCCATTGGTGTAGAAGCAAACACATTGCCTCTAAGTCCATGCTGACTCACAATGCCCCCAGAAGGACAGAGTGAACAAATTCAGAGGGTTTCCAAGGCTGTCATTTTTATGGAACCAAAGCTCAAATCAAACCCACTGCCATGAAGTCTATTCTGCTGCCCTAGAGGACAGAGTGGAACTGCCTCATGTGGTTTCCAAGGCTATCATCTTTATGGAAGCAAAGTCCAAACCAAATCCACTTCTATCAAGTCAATTCTGACTCACAGAGCCCATAGGGAGCAGAGAAGAATGGCCCCCAGAAGGTATCCAAGAATGTTAATTTGATGGAAGCAAATCCCAAAGCAAACCCACTGCCATCAAGTTGATGCTCACCCACAGTGCCCCTAGAGGACAGACCAAAAGCGCAAAGGATTTCCAAGGCTGCAAATCTTTACAGAAGCACATTACCACCTCTTTCTCCCACAGAGCAGTTAGAGGGCTGAAGAACTGACCTTTCATTAGCAGCTGAGCGCTTTAACCCTGTGCCAAAAGGGCTCCCCATTGTGCTTACCAGTGGGAATGAAAATCACTGGGAAAGGGTGTTGGGAACAGGACATTGCTTTGACCTCAAATCCTCAGCAGGTTGCTGGCATGTTGGTAACGGGGAAAGGTGCCCTCAGAGTAGGCATGTGGCAGCCACGATCCCAACCATGTGGTCCTTGTGAGCATGGCCAGTGATGAGAGGAACCAGCGTGTCAAGACTCCTGACCTTGTGTGTTGGGGAAGGGACCCCAACATCACTCAGGTTCTACCCTGTCTCTAACCATCGAGACTGGTCTGGACCCTCAAGCACATCCAGGTCACCAAGGACAAAAAGGATGGGACACTCCTGTAGCTGCATAAGTGCATCTACTGAAACCTACAAAAGCCATCAGAGGATACTTGGTCTTCATGTCACACCTTCCATAGAACACCATGTCATAAGGGCTTTTTTTCTGAACCAACATATATGTCTGAAAGGCTGACAGGCTGTGCCTGCTTCATGTCCCATGATGCACCTCATCAGCCCCTTATTGCTCATGATGTCTTGTGGTTTCCTGTTTGTTCTTACAAACAGCCCATAACCACATCAGTGTGCACCTTGAGTGGGCATTGCTAGAGTCCATCCTAGGGCTGGTTCACTATCAGAGCAAACATGGATCTTTATTTCCTCCCCAGCCCTGCTCTTAGCGACTTTTAAACTTTATTTAATGAATTCAAACATCAAGACTGGTAAAAAATAAAAATTCAAAGAAAAGAAAATGTGGGAGATCATGTTTCATCTCAAAGAATTAGCCAGGGAAAACCTTATGAACAGCAGAGAAACACTCTCTGATACATTACTGTGCAACTTTATGAATAGTCCAGAAACACTGTTCAATACAGCGGAGACAGATGAGTCATGTAGGTTAGAAGGCTTTCAAAATAGGACTGGGAAAGAGCTGCATCATCAGAGTAAAACCAACCTTACTCATATGGATAAGGTACAGCTTTCCAGACTTCCATTTGTTGATATGGCACGACTCAAATTGAGGAGAAACCGCTGCAAAGATCTATTAATAATCAGAACATGAAATATATGAAGTATGAATCTAGGAAATTGGAAGTTGTCAAAAACAAAACGGAATGCATAAAGATTGATATGCTAGGCATTAGTGAGCTGAAATGGACAGGTTTTGGCCATTTTGAATCAGACAACCATATGATCTACCGTGCTGGGAATGACAAATTGGAGAGGAATGGCATGACATTCATCATCCCAAAGGATGTTTCAAGATATGTCCTGAAGTACAATGCTGTCAGTGATAGGATAATATCCATACACCTACAAGGAAGACCCATTAATACTACTATTATTGAAATTTATGCACCAACCACCAAAGCGAAAGATAAGAAAATTGATGATTTTTATCAATTTCTGCAGTCTGAAATTGACCGAACATGCAATCAGGATGTGCCACTTATCACTGGTGACTGGAATGCAAAAGTTGGAAACAAAGAAGAATCACTAGTAGATGGAAAATTTGGCCTTGGTGACAGAAATAATGCTGTAAATTACAAGGTAGAATTTTACAAGACCAATGACTTATTCATTGCAAATACCTGTTTTTCAACCACACAAACGGTGCTATACACATGGACTTCACCAGTAGGAACACACAGGAAGGTCAACAAAAGAGAGGAAGTTCTTCAACAAGGTAGATTTACACAGGGGCTGTGGTAATGGGCACAAGTATAGCAAGGATCATGGAGCTGCACTGGATGGGGCAGTGTTTCATTCTGCTATGCATAGGGTCACTATGAGATGGAAAAGACTCGATGGCACCTAACAACAACAACAACATGTTTGAGAAGAAACATGTGGTCAATGGTAACACAGGGTGAGCAGTTCCTGCCTGGAGCCCAAGCTTTAAAAATAGAAAAGCTACATTGGACTGCATGGGTCAGCTGGTGAGAATGAAGTCTGTTGGCTTGCTAGGCAATATTTCTTTGTCCTTAATAGACATGGGGGCGTCCTTGCTCTTCAGAGACAAGTGGAAGGCTCTGGGCTGACAGGTCATGAGTCACCTCTTACTTTCCAATGGGTCAGTACAATAAAACAGGTAGAGTGAGGCCCGGGTCCTAGGGCAGAATTGTAACAGCATGTGAATATGGGTGAAGGACACACGATGTCAGCAGGTCTAGCTAAGTTTTTCAACAAAACTCTGGGCTAGCTGTTCTCATGCCCTACCCCTGCACTGCAAGCCACTTAGAACATCACCCCCTTTTATGTCACAGCCTCTGGGTCAGGGGTCTGGGTGCCGTGGAGCTTCTCAGGGTATCCAGGCTGCAGTCTGAGTGTCGGCCAGGCTGTGTTCCTACCTGGACCTCAGGATCACCTTCCTGGCAAGATTCAGCTCCTGTGGTTGTGGGACTGAGACCTGAGCCCCTAGAGACCCCCTTTCTCCTTGGCTGACCCTCACACCTCCACCACCCTCTAATTGGGTGGGGGATCCTCATGGTCCTTAGTCCACTAAGCCCCCCTTTGATGCCTGCACCTCAGTGACCCCCAGCATCACATTCTGCAGCCAGGTCTCAGAGCTCCATAAGGCCTGTCCAGTCACCCCTCAGGTGGCCATGTTGAACATAATGCAGGTACCCAAACCAGTATGGCTCAAATGGGACCTCTTGCCCCATCCCACCCAGCCCCACTCAGTCAGCCTGGCCTGTGAGTCCCCCAACACCCTTCCCACCCTCGCTCCACCCCTTCCCACCCCACGTGAAGCAGACTTTCCTGTGTCCACCTCTCCATGTCCCTTCTAGTGCCCCAAGATGTCTGTGTTAGTTTCAACAAAGTGGAACTCTTGTGGCACACTGGTTAAGTGCTTGGCTGCTAACCAGAAAGTTGTTGTTTTGTACCCCCAGCCACTCCAGGGGAGAAAGATGAGGCAGTCTGCTTCCGTGAAGTCTGACAGACTTGGAAACCCTGTGGGGAGTTTCACTCGGTCCTTTAGGGGCACTGTGAGTCAAAACCAACTCCAAGGTAGTGGGTTTGGCTTTTAAGCTACAAAAAGGTACCACTAACCAGGGACCTAAAAGGACAGGTTCTGGAGGCAGAAGCCTGAATTCCGGCATCAACAGGGATGCACCGTCAACAGGGGCTGAAAGGAAGAGGCCTACCCATCTCCTCCCAATTCTGGGGCTGCAGGCAATCCTTGGTCTTGTTCCTGGTTTCAAGACACATCAGGGTTGGGCAGTCTATGTGACCACAGGTGGCTGGGGGTGTGGGGTTGGGCTGGAAGGTTGAAGCCTTTGGGTCTTGCTCCCCCAATCTAAAGCCTGGCAGGAGGGTAATGGAGGCACTGAAGGTAATGAGGGTGTCTGTGTGGAAGGACAGCTGAGCCTGGGGAGAGCATGTGGGACAGGCTCAGGTGGCATCCTCCTAGGTGAGGACCCTCAGTCTAGACTCTGTGCCTGGAACCCCCACAACTCCCACCTTAGATGTTCATACTGGCCTCCAGTGTATTCATGGGATCCCGCACCATCAGCAAGTACTAGAGAATGTCACCGGTCCGCTCCAGTCCCTGCCTCAGCCTGCACCCAGCCCTAACCCAGCCAGCCAAGCCCCACTCAGTGCCCCGCAGACCCGCTAAGCCCAAACCAACCACTCCTAGCCACATTCAGTCACTCCCAGCCCTGCCCAAGCCCTGCCCAACTACACCTAGTCATGTCCAGTCACATCCAGCCACCACCCAGTTCTGCCCAGTCACTCCCAGCCCTGCTGCAGCAATAGCCAGCCCATGCAGTCACTCCACCACCATGCCCAATCCAGCCACAGTGCCTCCTCAGCCCCAGGTACCCACTGATTAATTTCCTTTGTGAACTTGTCTAGCCTCAATACTTCATTTAAATAGATGCATACAACCCATCGTCTTTTGTGTCTGGCTTCTTTACCTCAGAGACATGTTGTGTGTGAATCAGACATCCTTCCCTTTTATTGCTGACTAAGGTTCCATTTGTAGGGCTCTCTTATGGCCAACCAAATGATTGGCTTCGAGCCCACCAGCAGCTCCAAGGAGAAAGACAAGGCAGTTTTTCCTTCAATATTCCTTTTATGGACAGATCACATCTTGTTTACCCATTCCTCACTTCATGGACATTTGGGCCAGCAGACTTGGCAGAGGGAGGTCATGGGGAAAATGCAGACCCTGAGACAGGTTGAGCTGGGAACAGAGCTAAGGAGAGACCAGGGGTGGAGGCAAGTGTCAAGGTCTAAGGTGGGAGTTGTGGGGGTCCCAGGCACAGGGTCTAGGCTGAGGGTCATCACCTAGGAGGACACCACCTGAGCCTGGCCCACATGCTTCCCCAGGCACAGCTGTCCTTCCACACGGACACAATTTGCTGACCACCTGGAACTGAACCCTGACATGGTTGTGGACAGAGTGAAGGGTTGGCCAAAACCCTCAGTGGCCCCATTACCCTCCTGCCAGGCTCTAGATTGGGGGAGCAGGACCTAAAGGCATCAGCCTTCCAGCCCAACCCCACACCCCCAGCCATCTGTGGTCACAGAGACTGCCCAATCCTGATTGTCCCGATGGCTGGCTCAGCCACTGGGTTGTGCACACCCTCACCCTGCTTTGCCTTAAAGCCCTGGGGTCTGGACTAACCTCCTGGCTCTACTTCTACCCAACTTTGCTCACCACACACAAGGCCAGGCCGGGCCAACCAGGTTATGCCAAGTCCCATCACCCTGTCCTGAAGGGGCCCCAAATCTAGCCTGGACCTAACTAGGCTTCCTCCTGCACCGACCGGTGCCCTCAGGTGGGGTACCTTGCAGGGCAGGTTCACTATTTATTTTGCTTTGGGCAGAGGCTCCTTTTCTGGCTGTCCTGCTGACAGTCAGTGCCCCTTGGGAAAATTGACATGGGGCTGGAAGAGGCTGCCTGGAAGGCAGTGAGGAGTAGACATGAGGCAAGGTGACCAGATGGGCCAGGTGGGTGCCAGGCCTTCCCCTACCTTCCAGCTGTCATCACTCCCCTGCTGCTTGGCCCAACCGCCTGCACCCAGAGCAGAGTCTGTCCATAGCACATAGAAGTTTGTTTAAAATAAAAAATGAAAATGAGACCTGCTGAGTGCTGTGCATGAGGATGGAGATGGCCACCACTAGGTTGAAGCTCCTGCCAGGCACCTTCCAGAAGGTGCAAGCTGTGGAAGGGTGAGCCCTCAGCCAGGGAACAGAGGTGGGCCACAGAAGGTAACCTCCAATGCCCTGCTGCTACAGGTGGGGAGATTGAGGCAGGAGCCACTCAGCCTGTCCCTCACCCCTCCAGCACAAGAATAGCAGGAGCTGGGGCAAGTCCAAGTTGAGGTTGTAGTGGGGGCTACCCCTATACAACTCACCCTGCCTGGGGAGCCCATCTCATTCCTCAGCTCTGCTGGCCCTGTGCCCTCCTGGTCCCTGGGGTGCCCACTCTGAGGTCTCCCTGAAAGTCCTGGGTGCTGATATCAACCCTTCTTGCCCAGCCTCCTGGACCTAGTGTCCAAACAGGGGTGTATGCTGTGCCGTATCTGACTCAGGCTGGTGGTGAATGTGGGAGAACTTCCAGGAGTGGGGGTTGATTTCCAGTTGAAACTGAAATTTAGGAAGAAGCCTCAAGGGCCACATGACAATGGACATAAATTGGAGCGATGGTGCCCCAAAATCATGAACAAGGCCAAGGATAGCCTGCAGCTTTAGAAATGGGAGGAGATGGGAAGGACTCTGCCTTCAAGCCCTGGTTGATAGTGCAGCCCTGTTGATGCCAGAACTCAGGCTTCTGCCTCCAGAACCTGTCCTTTTAGGTCCCTGGTTTGTGGTACCTTTTTGTAGCCAAAAAGCCAAACCCAGTACCTTGGAGTCAGTTTTGACTCACAGTGTTCCTAGAGGACCGAGTGTAACTGCCCACAGGGTTTCCAAGTCTGTCAATCTTAACAGAAGCAGACTGCCTCATCTTTCTCCTGTGGAGTGGCTGAGGGTGCAAACCAACAACTTTCTGGTTAGCAGCTGAGTGTTTAACCAGTGAGCCACCAGCACTCCATATTGTTATAGTGTCCCTGGGAAACTAACACAGACATCTTGGGGCACGAGAAGGGACATGGAGGGGTGGACACAGGAAAGGTTGCTCCACATGGGGTATGAACAGTGGGAAGGGGCAGAGCGAGGGTGGGAAGGGTGTTGGGGGGCTCACAGGCCAGGCTGACTGAGTGGGCCTGGGTGGGATGGGGTGACAGCTCCCATTTGAACAATACTGGTTTGGGTTCCTGCATTATGTTCAACATGGCCACCTGAGGTGTGACTGGACAGGTCTTATGGAGCCCTGAGACTGAGTGTAGAATATGATGCTGGAGATCACTGGGGTGCAGGCCCCATGAGGGTGCTGAGTGGACTAAGGATCATGAGGATCCCCCACCTCATGAGATGCTGGTGGAGGTGTGAGGGTCAGCCAAAGAGAGAGGGGGTCTCTAGTGCTGTGCTAACCAGTTGGAAAGTAAGAGGGACTCATGAACCATCAGCCCAGAGCCTTCTGCTTGTCTCTGAAGAGCAAGGAAGCCCTCATGTCTATGAAGACACAGAACTATTGCCTAGTAAGCCACCAGACTTGGTTCTCCCCAGATGACCCAAGCTGTCCATTGTAGTGTTTTTACAGCTTGGGCTCCAGGCAGGAACCGCTCAACCCGTGTTCTTCCCTTGACCAAGTGTTTCTTCTCAAACATTTTTTGTTGTTGTTGTTAGGGGTTTTAAAGTTGTTTCTGACTCATAGCAACCCTATGCACAGCAGAATGAAACACCGCCCATGCCAGCGCCAGCTCCGTGATCCTTACTATACTTGAGCTCATCATCACAGCCCCCTTGTTAATCCATCTCGTAGAAGACCTTCCCTTCTTTTGTCGACCTTCCTGTGTGTTCCATCTGGCGAAGTCCACGTGTACAGCTGCCGTTTGTGTTGTTGACAAAAGGTATTTGCAGTGAATAAGTCATTTGTCTGGCAAAATTCCACCATGCAATTTCTAGCATTATTTCTGTCACCAAGGCCAAATTTTCCAACTACTGCTGATTCTTCTTTGTTTCTAACTTTTGCATTCCACTCACCAGTGATAAGTAACACATCCTGATTGCATGTTCAGTCAGTTTCAGACTGTAGATATTGATAAAAATTTTCAAGTTCCTCATCTTTGGTTTTGGTGGTTGGTACATAAATTTGAATAATAGTAGTATTAATGGGTCTTCCTTGTAGGCATATGAATATTATCCTATCACTAACAGCATTGTACTTCAGGAAAGATCTTGAAACTTCCTTTGGGACACTGAATGTCACACCATTCCTCTTCAATTTGTGCCTCTTGGAGCCTGCCCTGGGTACCTCTTCTGGGAGTGCCTCCTCTCCTGAGGAGGTGCCACCACTTTGCAGTGCCCCTTCATGTCTGTCCCATGCAACACTTTGGGGTGGCTCTCCTCTCCAAAAGAGGGACCACCCCATCAGGGTGCCCATTGAAGCCTGTCCAGAGGAGGGGCAACTCCTTCAGGATGCAGTTTGAACCCTGCTCCAGTCACACTTCTGTAGTGCCCCTCTTTCCCGATGTGGGCCCATCCCTTCAGGGTGCCCCTTGAGGCCTTTCCCATGCACCCCTTTGGGATGCCCCTTGGAGCCTGCCATGAGCACCACCTCATGCTGCCCCTCCTCTCCTGAGGAGAGGCCACCATTTCGGGGTGCCCCTTTGAGCCTACCCTGGGCAACCTATCTGGGTGCCCCTTCTCAGGCCTCATGAGTGGAGGGTCCACCCCTTCAGGGTGCCCTTTGAAGCCTTACCCAGACAACCCTATGGGGTGCCCCTCCCCTCCCAAGGAGGGGCCACACCTTCAATGTGGCTCTTGAAGCCTGCCCTGTGCATCCTTTTGGGGAAACACTCCTCACTTGAAGAGTGGAGTACCCCTTTGGGGTGGCTCTCCTCTCCCGTGGAGAGGTCAACCCTTTGGGGTGCCACGTGCAGCCTGCCCCAGGAAACCCATTGTGGTGCACCTCCTCTCCTGAGGAGGGACCACCCTTTCGAGGTGCACCTTGTAGCCTGCCCCAGGCACTCCTTCAGAGTGTCCCTCCTTTTCCATGGAGTGGCCACCACTTCGTGGTGACCCTTGGAGCCTACCCCAGGCACCCTTTCGGGGTACCCCTCCTTGGGCCTTTTGAGAGGAGGGGCGTGCCCTTCAGAGTACTCCTTAAAGCCTGCCCCGGCACAACTTTGGGGTGCACTCCACTGTCGAGGAAGGGCCACCCCTTCAGGTGGCTTGAGATCACCCTCAGGCTTGAGCTCAGGGGAAGATCTTGACCACCCTCATGTTGGGGCTCTGGGACTGAGCAGGGATACCATCAGACTGGGGTTCAGGGATGAGGGGACAGGGGCAAACAGGTTGTGCCAGCCACCAGCCACCAAATGTCCCTGCTGCAGCTGAGCTGGATATACGAGGGTGCATGGCATCAATGAAGCACGGGGTCACCCCGGGTGTGATCCCCCAGCTGTGGAGGAAGATTCTCACCTCCAGACCATCAGACCAGAGGAGCCTCAACTAGCCCTGCCCAGCTCCTGGCCCAAGGCCTTCTGGACAGCATGCTGAGGTCTCCACATGGAATCTTACCCCATGCTCCAGAATCAAACCCCAGGCATCAGGCAGGGTGCTCACCAATTCCTGCAGGTGATAATGCTGAAGGAATGGCACTCAGTGGGGGGCTGCAGGAAACCACTCTAGTGAGGAGGTCATCTCAAGACATTCTGGATTCAGATCACCAGCATCCTCAGTGTTCCCACTGCCCACACCTGGACTGAGGAGCTCTGGTGGCATAGTGCCTAAGACTTTCGACTGCTAACCAGAAGGCTGGCGGTTCAAACCCACCAGCCACTCCTCAGTAGGAAGGTTGGGCAATCTACCTCCATAGAGATACTGCCTAGGAAATCCAAGGAGGAGTCTCTATGAGTTGAGTCCTCTTCAACGGCACATAACAACAACAAAACTGGACTGAGCCCCTCTAGCAGCCTCCCCAGAAGGAAACAACATGGCTGACACTCTGATATGGACCCAGCCTCAACAAGTGTGGGTCCCTGTCTGTTCTCCGTGTCCCATTGTACATTCTTTGTTCAAGTGGCCAGACACACTGAGCAGTTGCTAGTTTCACAAAATCTGGTGAAAGGATATTGTGAGCGGGAGGGAAGCAGGCAGCCAAGGTGAGGGATAGGGGAGGACAAAGGCTGGAGGGCCCTGGGTGACCACTCACCTACGAATTTTGCCATGGGTACCTGCTGCCCATTTAACCTGCCCTCACAGTACAGGAGGCAGTGGTTGCTCACATGGGTCTTTTCAATGAACATGAGACGCCTGCCCCCATCTAGGGAAGAACAGAGATAGGGTCCTGCTTCAACCAAGCAATCCTTTCTGGAAGAATCCACGGAGTTCACTCAGGGTGCACAGCCAAGTAGCATCTGAGTTCCCTGCCCCCACATGATCCTGACCCAGGAATCCCCTCACTTTGAAGGCTGGAGAGGGGGCCACACCCCAAAGCAGCAAGCCCATGCAGAGAATGGCAAGTGTGTGGGGGCAGTAGGTGGGACCCTGGAGCTCAGTCTCTACCAGTCCTGTATGTCCCCCCAAGTACACACAATGGTCCCCAAAGGCAAGCCCTAGACAGGTCCTTCCCTTCTGGAAACAAGGCTCTCAAACCAGGGGTCTGGTGTCAAGTACTTCTATCTTTCAGGAAAAGACCTGTGAGAGGGAGGTGCACCTAATAAGGGTCAGCAGAGAGTAAAAAAGGAAAACCTGCTATCATCAAGTTGATTCTGACTCAAAGCGCCCCTAGAGGATAGAGTGGAATTGCACCAGAGGGTCTCCAAGGCTGTAGTCTTTATGGAAGCCGACTGCCTCATATTTCTCCCAGAGAATGGCTGGTAGGTTTGAAATGCTGGCCTTTTGGTTAGCAGCTGAGTGCTTTAACCAGTGCTCCTTTAAGCACGGAGTGGAGCTCTTCAGTGGCCCCAGAGACCCTCTGCTTGTGTGTGTCAGAGGTACAGCTGCTGGGTCCTGACACTCAAAAGCTGTGAATTTGCTGGGCTCATTGGTTTACTTCAGGTCCAATTCTTCTCTTGGCACTATGAGTTCAGCCTGGAGAGCAGAATCCACATGTGGGCAGCAGGCTTGGTATTGCCTGCTTACCTTAACCTCAGCCATTCCTGAGCAGGCATAGGCTATCTTCCTCAGGCCGTGCACCTGGTCTGCCCTGGACTTAGCCTTACTAGGTGGCCCTCTCATGTTGATGCTCAGAGACCAGCCCATATTCACTCTTGCCTGGCCCAGGGAGGGAAAGGCCGAGTAAGGGGCTTTTGGAAAAAAATATATGTTGCTGTGCTAGGGTCAGTGAATTTCTGAGGGTTAGTCCCCAGGCAGACAATACACACTGTCACACCACACAGAAGGGAGTCACACAAGGGGGAGTCACACAGGGGGAGTCACATGAGGGGTGACAACACTGGGATTCACATGGGGGAGTCACACAGGAGGAGTCACACAGGTGACAGCCACATGGGGAAGTCCCATAGGAGCCTCAAAGTGGCCTTCCCACCATCCCCCAAGCATTTTTCCTGGGTCATTCTGCAAAGCCATCCTTGAGGGCTCTGGTTTATTTCAAGGGTATAAGTCAAGGGTCTGATTGTGGTCTGAGGTAAAATGCCTTTCCTGAGGGGCCTGTGGCAGACAGAAACTCTCCAGTCATTGGAGCAGGGGAGCCCCAGTAGCCCAGTGGCCCAGATCAGGACGCCCCACACAGAACCTCCGCTTCAAAGTCACTGGGCTGAGAGTCATGGAAGAGGTGAGAGGGGACACATGGCCTGCCTGTCCCCCAAACACTCTCACTCTGGTCTGTGGAAAGCAAAGACCCTGTGGGTTCTGGCCACCCACCCTGCAATACTCACAGCATAGTAACATGTAATTCCAGGTTGCCTCACTCCAGGACTGTGAGAGTGATGGGGGCCATGTTCTCTAGCTTGTTCCCTGGGACCTGTTGTCTGCCACCATGGCCTTCAGATACCATGTCCCCTGGACCTAAGAAGTTCCTCTCCATCAGGGCAGTGAATATCGCAGCCACCCCTCCAGGATGCCCCTGTCAGCTCAGTCTAGGCAGCCCCCACCTCTATCCCAAATGCTGGCAATATAGTGCATTCCTAACCCAAAACACACATTCTGCCAACAGCCTAGATACTGTGCTGGGCCCACCCAGTACACCAGCTCAAACCCCTGCACTCCTGCCCGGACCATGGCACTAGGAGGGACAATTGAGGTGTGTCCATCTACTGTCAGTAATCCCAGCCTCTGTGCACCCTGGGAGATCTGCCTGACTGCCTTCTAGTGACAAATGCCTGACCCAAACATGAGGGCCTCCTGGGATGGGGTCCAGACCTGGGTCTGAGCAGCTCCCCAACCTCATCAGCTGTCCTCCATCCATATGCGCCCACAACCTCATGCAAGGCCAGGGTGGCCTGGGCCTGCAGGGTGGTGATGAGGCTGAACATAAAGGTCAGGTGCTGTGTCTGCACCATGGTTAGGGTCCACGCTCCAAGCAAGTTCATGCATAGTACTGGGTTGCTGTGCTGGCTCCCCATGGCCACCCTTTACACTCCGGGCGAGTCCTCAGGGAACCTGTCACAGATGGAGGCCACCTCCCTCCCTGGCCATGAACCATCCCAATTGCACAGTGGAGCAGACAACTGTCTTTATTGTTGGAAACTGCTGAAAGCAACTCCTCAGGGCAATCAGCTCAGCCTTGTCCAGGGGAAGACTTTACAGAATGTTTGGCTTGGAGAGAAAGCACTGTCAGGTGAGGGCTGTGGGGTGTGACCCTTGCCCTCAGACCCCAGCTCAGCAGCATGGCAGTGCTATGGAGGAGAGGGCATAGGTCAAGAACCAGCATTTGGACCTCAATGGGCATTCTTGTGTCCCAGGAAAAGTAACTAATCTGCTGTCAGCCTCACACTCATCAGGGAAAGAAAAGAGACTGCTGTTGGGAGGGGTGCTGGGAGGACACCAAAGCCCCAGACGTTGTCTCCCCATAGACTAAGGTATGAGGTGCAGTCAGCTTTGGGCACAGTGATGGATCACACTGTGTCCCACAGATATGTGTTGGATTCTAACCCTATGTTTGGGATTTGACCATCAGCCAGTAGTGGGACAAGCTCACACAGTGTAGGAGGTGTCTGCAATCTCACTGACTCAGAGATATAAAAAACAAAGGCAAACTACTACCATCCAACTGATTCCAACTCATAGTGATCCCCATTGGATTTGCAAAGCTGTGTTTTGGTTTCCTAGTACCACTCTAAGAGAAAACACCACGTATGTGTGGCTTTAACAAACAGGACTTTATTCTCTGGCAGGTTTGGAGGCTAAATGTCTGAGTTCAAGTGCCATCTCTAGTGACTGGGTGAAAGCCCCTCAATCTTGGGCTTCAGCTCTGCCTCTTGCTTCAGGACCACTGAAGCTGGAGGCTTTCTTTACTGAGGCAGCTGCTGGCTGCTGAGGCTGACAAACCCAAGGTTAGCTACTTCCACTTATGGTCATGCTGGTCACACTGACTGTGACCTTAGCTACCTTAACTTAGCTACTTATAGTTATGGTAGTGCTGGGCACACTGAGAGTGACCTTAGTTAGATTTTTCTTACCTAGTTACAATTATGGTGACACTACTCACAGAGACAATGACCTTAGTCTTACTTTAGCTGGTTCCAGTTATGGTCATGCTGCTCACAATGACAGTGACCTCAGCTACACTTATCTTAGCTAGTTACAGTTGTGATAACCCTTGCAAAACTGACAGTGACCTTAGCTTGACTTTTATTTTCTAGTTACAGTTAAGGTGTTGCTGGTCACATTGATGATGACCTTAGCTACACTTACCTTAGCTAGTTACATTTACTGTGATGCCAGTAACAGTGACAGTGACCTAACCTAGACTTATTTGAATTAGTTACAGTTACAGTGGTGCTATTCACAGTGACAGTGACTTTAGCTACACTTGATTTAGTGACTTACAATTACAGTGATGCTGGTCAACAGTGACCATGACATTAGCTACACTAATCTATGCTACTTACATTTATGGTGACACTGGTCAAACTGACAGTGACCTTACATACACTTACCTTAGCTACTTACATTTACTCTGATGCTAGTAACAGTGACAGTGACCAAAGCTAGACTTATTTGAACTAGTTAGAGTTGTTGTTGTTGTTATTGTTGTTGTTGTTGTTGTTATTATGTGCTGTCGAATTAGACCCGACTCGTAGCGACCCCTCCTTGAGTTTCTGAGTCAGTATCACTATGGAAGTAGATTGCCCAACCTTCCTTTCAAGGAATGTTTGGTGGGTTTGAACCACCAGCCTTCTGGTTAGCAGTCAAATGCCTCAGGCACTACACTACCAGAGCTTGGTGGTTCTTTTCACAGTGACATTGTCCATAGCTACACTTGCTTTAGTGACTTACATTTATGGTGACACTCTTGATAATGACAGTGACCTTAGCTACACTGACCTCAGCTAGTTTCATTTATCCTGATGCCATTAAGAATGACAGTGACCTAATCTAGACTTATTTTAAATAGTTACAGTTACAGTGGTGCTGTTCACACTGACAGCAGCCATGGCTAATCTTGCTTTTGTGACTTACATTATTGGTGACACTGGTCAAAATGACAGTGACCTTTGTTACAATTATGTTAGCTAAAGATGATGGTGACCCTGATAAACAATGACAGTGACCTTAGTTAAACTTATGTTAGCTAATTCCAGTTACCATGATGCTAGTCAACCTGACAGTGACCTTAACAACATTTACATTAGCTTGTTAAAATTATGGTGACCCTCCTGAGACTTACCTTACCTATTACAGTTACAGTGATGCTAGACACAGTGACAGTGCCTTACTTAGACTTACCTTAGCTAGCTACAGTCAGAGGGATGCTGGTCACACTGACAGTGACCTTAGCAAAACTTATTTTGGCTAATTACTGTTTCAGTGATGCTAGGCACACTTACAGTGACCTCAGCTATATTTACATGAGCTCATTACTGTTACTGTGACTTTGGTCATAATGACAGTGATCTCAGCTACACTTACCTTAACTGGTTACACTTAGGGTGACACTGGTCACATTGTCAGTGACCTCAGCTACATTTACATTTGTTAAAGTTATGGTGATGCTGTTCCCAATGTTAGTGAATTTAGCTACACTTAGCTTAACTGGTTTCATTAAGGGTGATGCTGGTAAGAGTGACAGTGATTTTAGATAGACTGACCTTAGCTAGTAACATGATGACAGTGGTCATAGTCACAGTGACCTTAGTTAGACCTACTTTAGTTAGTTATACGTTTGGTGACCCTTATCTCAGTGACAGTTACCTTAGTTACACTTACCTTAGCTAGTTACAATTACCGTCATGCTAGTCACAGTGACAATGACCTTAGTTAGACTTACCTTTTCTAGTTCCAGTTACCAACATGCTGCTCACACTGACAGTGACCATAACAACAGTTCTGTTAAAAACTCACAGTTCTAGTGATGCAGGTAACCATGACAGTGACCTTAGTTAAGTTTCACATAGCTAGTTAAAGTTCTAGTGATGGTAGTCTTACCTAAAGTGACCTTAGCTACCCTTACATTAACTAGTTATAGTTACTGGGTTGATGGGCACAGTGACACTGACCTTAGCTACACTTATCTTAGTTAGAGTTACAGAGATGCTGGTCACAGTGACAGTGACCGTAGTAAGACAATCTTTCCACAACCTCATTTGTTATTTTCTGTCTTGCTGAACTTTGCTACTAGTGCTGGAGCAAGATGGTATCTCATTGTTGTTTTGATTTGCATCTCTCTAATAGTTAATGATTGTAAGCATTTCTTCATATATTTGTTGGCCTCTTGAATATCCTCTTAGTGAAGTGCCTGTTCATGTCTTCTGCCCATTATTTAATTGGATTGTTTGTCTTTTTGTTATTGAGGTTTTGGAGTTTTCTATAAAATCTAGAGATAAATCCCTTGTCAGATATGTCATTACCAAATATTTTTTCCCAATCTGTA
>NW_006922099.1:1884972-1887132 GCF_000298275.1 Orycteropus afer afer | reverse complement strand
CCTGTTCTCAAGAGGAATGGTTTCAGTCTCTCTCCATTGAGAATAATGTTGGCGTTTGGTTTTGCATAAATGCCCTTTATTATGTTCAGGAATGCCCCTTCTTTTCCTATTTTTCTGAGAGTTTTGATCAGGAATGCATGTTGGATTTTATCAAATGCCTTTTCTGCATCTATTGATATGATCATGTGGTTCTTCTCCTTTGTTTTATTTATGTGGTGGATGACATTGATCCACCTGGAGTTAGTTTTTGTGTATGTGTATCATTCTCTGATTGAATTTAAAAAAAGTCATTTTGCTGCAACTGCAATACATGAATTTATAGCAGATTTCCCAATTACTACATTTTGACTTATTTTGCAAGATGTGAATGTTTCTCAAATCTTTGGGTCATTAGAATGCAATGTGTGTTTCAGTTCCTTTTAGCTAAAATGTGCATTTAACCCTTGCAATGCTGAATTGTAGCTTTGAAAATTAATGTTTTATTGCAGCTTTTGAACGTACACTTGATTTACATGTTTGTGAAAGATACACGTGCATTCTCTGATTGAGTTTACAAAGTGTAGTTACTCCCATGCAGGTAATTTTAAAACAATATAGTTTTGCAATTTCTTGAAATAATCTTATATGTACCAAAGTGATTTATGCATTGGTTTCAGTAGAGATCAACGTGTGATTCAGTTAACATTGATTAAATGTACATTTTCCAGTTGCACTTGTTAAGTTGAACTGAAGGAATCATGTTCAACGTTTTCAACAGAAACTTGATGTACTCTTTTGACAGAGTTACATATACATTTTCTGAGTAAACAAAGTGTTTTTGCCACCCTTCTGATACATGAAGTTTTAAGAGATTTCTACTTTTTTCCATTTTCACTAGATTTACAAGATGTGAATTTTACTCAACCCTTTGTGTCATGTGGAATGCAATGTTCCATTAAGTTCTCTGATTCAGTTAAGAAAGTGCTGTTCCTGCCATTCTGATACATGGAATTTTAAGAGATTTTCACCATATTGTATTTTCACTTGTTTTACAAGATGTGAAAGTTCCCAAACCATTTGTTTCCTTAGAATGCAATGTATGGCTCACTTCAATGTAAAGAAAATCTGCATTTAAACATTGCACTGCTTTAATGTAGCTTTGTGAATACCAGTTTTAGTGTAGTTTTGGTGCATACACTTGACTGACTCGGTTAGGAAAGATATACATGTGTTCTCTGATTGAGTTTAAAAAAGTTTTGTTTCTGCCATTCTTATACATGAAGTTACAAGATATTTACTCCATATTGTGTTTTCTCTTATTTTACTAGATGCAAATATTCTTAAAGCATTTATTTCCTCACAAAGCTATATGTGACTCACTTCCACTTTGAAAATATGCATTTAAATGTTGCTTTGCTGTAATTTAGCTTATGCATAATTCTTTCAGTGCAGTTTTTGTACGTACACTTGATTGACTTGGTTTGGAAAGATACACATGCATTCTCCAATTGAGTTAAGATAGTGTATTTACTACTATTCTGATGCATGAAATTATAAGAGCTTTTTACTATATTTTATTTTCACTTGTTTTACAAGGTGTAAAAGTATCTAATGAATTTGTGTCTTCAGAATGTAAGGTGTGACTCACTTCCCTTTTGAAAATATGCATTTAAGAGGTTCCAGCAAAATGGCAGACTAGGCAGAAAGACAGCACAGACCCTCTCCAACAAAGAAAAGGGAAACCAATTAACACAGACACAGAAGATAATCTTGGACTCGTGAGCCTTGAAGGGAAGGATATAGAAGTGGACTAAACCCCAACTAGCAGAAGAATTTGCATGAAAATATCAAAAAAGGAGACAAATGGAGCTGTGGTCTGGCAGCGATCCAGAGTGATCCTGATGGCACAGATAGCTTGGAGATTCCTGAGTGGTGGTAGGATCTAAGAAGTAACCAAAAAATAAGCCTGCTAGCCAGGGACTTCACGGATGACTGTGAAGGGTGGCTGGGAACAAACAGAAAAGGTGAAGAGAAAGGTGAGCTGAACTGTGGACTTTTGCCAGTCCAGAGGACACTGCCATTTTCAAAGTTTAAAAAGTGGCTTGACTATTTTGGATATTTAAAGATACAGTGCTCTCGCAGATTTCTGGGGCTTAAGAACACGTTCTGCTTTCCAGCAAC
>NW_006922099.1:1862387-1863645 GCF_000298275.1 Orycteropus afer afer | reverse complement strand
GGCATCGTGACATTGTTGTACTTAGATCTCTGTTAACTGTTTGTGTAGAGCAGCCAAAGGTGGTTGAGGCTTTTCTCGGTGGTTTTTTATTGTTGGCCCATTGGTGGAGAAGGAAAAAGTGGCTCTCGCTCAGTAAGTGGAGTTGCAGGATGTGTGGGTGTAGTTGTGTCTTATGGGGTCTGCCGTTGTCTTCCACTCAGTTGGGCACAAATTACAATGAATAACCATAAAAAAACTAGAAGGCCATGGACAAAAAACACACCATGCAATCACACATGAACAATGACCAAAAAAAAGTGAAAAGGGAAAAAAAAAAAAAAAAAGAAAAGAAAAAAAAACAAGCAAATCTGCAATATCTGGGCATAGGGCACCAAGAAGAAGAGAAAAAGGAAAAAAAAAATAGGGAAGGAGAATAACAAATGAAGAAAAAAAAATAGGAAGATTGCAAAAAGAAAAACAAGGAATGGGGTTAGCCACAAGAGAGAAAAAAAGAAAAAACAGGGAAAAGAAGAAAAAGCGAACAAAAAACAAACAAACAAACGACAACAACCGAAACCCTTAAATTGGGGGGGGCGGGCAGAATCCCAACCAGGCACAGGGAAAAGAAAACTATTGAAAACTAGGACCTGGTAGGGGAAGATCAAGAACAATAATAAAAAGGACCAATGTATTAATAATATTAGTTGGTTTGGAATGGACAAATACAAGCAAACTAATCACCGGGAAAAAGGGAGTGAAAAAGAAAAAAAATTTAAAAAGAAAGAAGAAAAAAAAAAAAGTCAGAGGAGGACTGCTTAGGGCACCCAGGCTCTGTCTGAGCACACAGATTGCGATTGAACCCCTGTGTGGGCCCAGAAGATAGGTTGGGGCGGGGACGGCCACACCCCCGCCCACCAAGCGGGTGCAGGGTGCAGCAACAAGAAGAATGTCGCACCCCTTCAGTCCCATAGGCCCCAAGTGTCCTTGGGGCTGCCGGAAAGCAGAACATGATCTTAAGCCCCAGAAATCTGTGAGAGCACTGTCTCTAAATATCTAAGATAGTCATGCAGCTTAAACGTACAACATGGCAGCGTCCTCCAGACCGGCAAAAGTCTACCACTCGGCCCACCTTTCTCGTCACCTTCCCCAGTTTTTTCACTAGCTACTATACACAGTCCTTTGCACGGACCCTGGCTAGCAGGGGATTTTTAGGTTAATTCTTAAGTCTTACGACCACCGGATTCTGCTAGAGCACTCTCTTTAAACATCCAAAATAGTT
>NW_006922099.1:1858660-1861933 GCF_000298275.1 Orycteropus afer afer | reverse complement strand
CTCCTTTTTTGGTATTTTCACGCAAATTCTTCTGCTAGTTGGGGTTTAGTCTACTTCTGAATCCTTCTCTTCAAGACTCAGGGGTCCAATATTAACTTCTGTGTCTGTGTCAATTGGTTTCCCTTTTCTTTGTTGAAGAGGGTCTGTGCAGTCCTTCTATCTAGTCCGCCATCTTCCCAGCTCTCCATGGATTATATTCTTGATGTCATCCCACAATTCAACTGACTTTCAATCATTGGTATCTGATGCATCAAATCTATTCTTCAGATGCTCTCTGAATTCATGTGGGATATAATCAAGATCATATTTTGGCTCTTGTGGACTTGTTTTAATTGTCTTAAGTGGCAACTTGAACTTGTATATGAGCAGTTGATGGTCTGTTCTATAATCATATGACCCAACATTTCTACTCCTAGCAAATTACCCAAGAAACTAGAAAACAGAGATACAAACAGATACATGTGCACCAATGTTCATTGTAGACTAAATAGCCAAAGGTGGGAAAATAAAAAAAAAAAAACCTAAATGTCCATCAGCATGTATTGAATATATAAACAAAATGCGGTATGTATAGAAAAAACAAACTCACTGCAGTGGAGTCCATCATGACTCATAGCCACTCCTCCTTGGGTTTCTGAGGCAGTATCTCTATGGAAGTAGATTGCCCAATCTTCCTTCTGAGGAGTGGCTGGTGGGTTTGAACAGCCAGCCTTGTAGTTAGCTGCCAAATGCCTCAGGCACTATGCCACCAGAGCTCCCATGTAATGTTACTTATTTAAGAATATAAATGGAGTCCTGACACATTTGCAGCATGGATAGACCTTGAAAACATTACGCTGAATGAAATGAGTCTATCCAAAAGTGACACATACTATGAGATCACACATGTCAAATAACAAGAATAGACAAATGTATAGAGATTAATGATTATTAGTGTTACAAGGGATGGGAGTAGAGAGAAAGGGGGAGTCATTGTCTAGGAAGCATTGAGTTTCTGGTTATGGTGATTGGAAGGTTGGCAATGGTTCTAGGTGATGGTTGCACAACATAATTAATGTAATTGATACCATTAAATTGTATACCTCAGAAGTGTTGAATTGGCAAAGGCAGTGTTATATTTTCTTACAATAATAAAAATTTCTTAAAAAAAGGAAAAGTGATAGATTGAACATTGTTTTCCTTTCCTAGTGCTACTGTAACCAAGTACAGAAAAATTGGCTGCATCAAAATAACAGAAACATAACCTCTCACAGTTTAGAAGTCTAAAAGTCTGAATTAAGCATGTCTGCTTGGCTATACTCTCTCTAAAGGCTCAAGGGAATGTCATCCCTTCTCTCCTCCAGCTTCTTGTAGAACTAGACATTCCTTGGCTTGTGACGCATAACTGCAACCCCTGCTTTAGTCATTACATGGCTTCCTTCCCCCTATGTCTTACTTTCAGGATACCAGTCATATTAGTTTGGGGTTTACCCTATTTATGACCTCACATTAAGTTACATAATTTTGTCTGCAAAGACATTATTGTTTGTTTCCAAATAAGGTCAGATTTACAGGTATCAGTGATAAGACTTCAAAATGTCTGTTTGGAGGACACAATTCAACCCATAAAGTTTCCTGGAAAACTCTGAGAGATGCAAACAGCTATACAGATCATCAGTAAGGAAAGAGAATTTTAATGCTCTAAAGCAACCAGACCTAACAGACTTATTCTAATCAACAACATCAGAATATACATTCTTCCTCTTTGCTTTTAGGAGCTCTGGTAATGCAGTGCCTAAAGCACTTAACTGTTAACCAGAAGGCAGGTGGTTCAAACCCACCAGACACTCCTTGGAAGGAAGATGGGGCTATCTACTTGCATAGTGACACTGTCTCAGAAACCCAAAGAGGGGTCGCTATGAGTTGGATCCGACTCGACGACACATAACAACAACAACGTATTGTGATTTAGGTAAAAGTTCACAGAGCAAATTAGTTTTCCATTCAATAGTTTGTACATGAAGTTTTCCATAATTGGTTGCATTCCCAAAAATTTACCAGTTCTCTCCTTATTTCTACCCTGGTTTCCCATTTCTTTTCACTCAGGTTTTCTACCCTGTACTTCATTCTCATTGTTGCTTTTGGGAAAATGTTTTTCTTCTGATCACATATAATTGATTATTCTTAGGAACACTTTCCTCTCTGATGTTATTGTTTATGTTATGGGGCTATTGTTTGGCTGAAATATACTCTCCAGATCTCCAGGAATGTTTCAGTTCCAGGTCAGAAGGGTGGCTTAGGGTGATCAACTCAGGTTTGCTCTGTCTCTGTCAAATCAGTAAGTGGTCTTTTTTGTGAACTTGAATTTTTTGTCATACATTTTTCTATGGCTTTGTCCAGTGCCACATCTGGCAAAACTGCACAGGTCACACAATGAAGCAGACATGAAAGGATTAATGGTTTTTTAAAGGAATGGGGACCAGGAAGACACCCTGAATATTCCGGGAGAGCAACCCCTGATGCCTTTGTTCTACATTATTTATATATTTATACATGATTACATAATCACTCTTGAAATCCATACAATCAGCTTATTCTCTACAAAGTTAAAGTTTTTTGGTTTTTTTAAATGGTGATTTGGGTGAAGATTTACAGAGCAAATTCACTTTTCATATAGCAGTTCACATACACTTTGTCTCATGATATTGACCACAGTTTACCACAATGCAACAGCTCTCCTCCCACTTCCTCCCCATAGTTACCTCTTCCCAGTGTCCATCCTCCATGCATTCTGGCCCCCTGAGCTGTCTCCCTGTGCATAAGCAGCACTTATTTCTCCCATGATTGTTCTCTCCAAAGAATATATCTACTTGAGGTAAATGTTCAACTCATATGCCTGTTTTTGTTTGGCTGGAAACCACGGGTGTGGGTTCAATTCCATACCTGAAGGGCAGCTAAGGGCCATACTCTCAGTGGTTCCACCAGGCTCTATCAGACCAGCAAAACTGGTCCTCCCCCCCTTTTTTTTTCTCCAAATGATTTTCAGTTTTGTTCCACATTGTTCTCCCTTTCTATCAAGGACCTCCTACATAGATCCCCTTCCAAGTGGGTGACAGTGATAGCCAGGCACCATCTAGTTCTTCTGGTCTCATAGTCATATAGGCTGCAGATCGGATGGTGTACCAGTCTCTAGGACTAATTGTTTCCATTAATTTTGGTTTTCTTCATTCTTCTTTGCTCTGGATGAGGAGAGACCCATTGTTGCATCTAGATGGCAGCTTGCTATCTTTTAAG
>NW_006922099.1:1857084-1857670 GCF_000298275.1 Orycteropus afer afer | reverse complement strand
GTGCATATATCTGTTCTTGTCATGGCTCTCACTTCTTTAGGGTATACACCTAGTAGTGCAATGGCTGGGTCAAATGGTATTTCTAATTCAAAATTTTGAAGGAATCGCCATACTGCTTCCTACAATGGTTGTACCATTTTACAGTTCCATCAGCAGTGTATGAGAGTCCCAATCTCTCCACAACCTTGACAGTATTCTTTATTTTCTATCTTGTTGAACTTTGCTACTAGTGCTGGAGCAAGATGATATCTCACTGTTGTTTTGATTTGCATCTCTCTAATAGCTAATGATCGTGAGCATCACTTCATATGTTTGTTTGCCGTTTGAATATCCTTCTTGATGAAGTGTCTATTCATGTCTTCTGCCCATTTTTGAATTGGATTATTTGTCTTTTTGTTATTGAGGTGTTGGAGTTTTCTGTAAATTCTAGAGATAAGTCCCTTGTCAGATATATCATTACCAAATATGTTTTCCCAATCTGTAGGCTCCCTTTTGACTGTTTGGGAAAAGTCTTTGGAAGCACACAAAAATTTAATTTTTAGAAGGTCCCAATCATCTGGTTTCTCCTCTGCTGTTTGTGCATTTT
>NW_006922099.1:1853635-1855704 GCF_000298275.1 Orycteropus afer afer | reverse complement strand
TGTCAATTTCTTCTTTTGTGATGGGCCTGTTCAACTTTTCCACATCAGTCTGTGTTGGTTTAGGTAAGTAGTGTGTTTCTAAAAATCTGTCAATTTCGTCCAGATTTTCAAATTTGTTAGAGTACAGTTCTTCATAGTATCCTGATATTATCCTTTTTATTTCAGTTCGTTCTGTTGTTATGTCACTCATTTAGTTTCTTATTCATGTCATTTGCATTCTCTTCCTCTTTTCCTTTGTTAAATTTGCCATTGGTTTGTCAATTTTATTGATCTTTTCAAAAAACCAACTTCTAGTCTTCTTGATTTTTTTCTGTAGCCCTTCTATTTTCTGTTTCATTGATTTCTGAGCGAATCTTGATTATTTCCTTTCTTCTGGTGGTGATAGGCTTTTCTTGCTGTTCTTTTTCTAGTTGTTGGAGATATTGGTTTAAGGTGTTGATTTTGGCTCTTTCTTCTTTTTTGATGTGTGCATTTATTGCTATAAATTGGCCTCTGATCACTGCTTTTGCTGTGCCCCAAAGATTTTTGGTATGTTGTGCTTTCATTCTCATTTTATTTATGGAATTTTTGAATTTCAATTTATTTCTTCTCTTACCCAGTCTTTCTCAAGGAGGGTGTTTTCAGTTTCCATGTGTTTACTTTCCTGTTGATCTTCCTATTGTTGATTTCTAATTTTATGCATTATGATCTGAGAAGATGCTTTGCAGTATTTCAATGTTTTAACTTTGTTAAGGCTTGCTTTATGGCCTAACATATGGTCTATAATGGAAAATGTTCCATGTGCACTGGAGAAAATTTTTTATTGTGCTGCTGCTGGGTGAAGTGCTCTGTAGTTGTCTATAAGGCCAAATTGGTGGATTGTATTGTTTAGCTCTTCTACATCTTTTTTGAGTTTCTTTCCAGTTCTATCTTTCAAAGAAATTGGTGTATTAAAGCTTCCCAGTATGACTGTGGAGTCATCTATTTGGCTTTTCAACTCTTTTAAAGTCTTATTTATGTATACTGGGGCTCTTTCATTGGGTCCATAGATATTTTTCTTTGAGGTTACCCTATGATTTATAATTTTCTCTCCGACTTTAGAATAGTCTATTCTATCTTGCAACTCTCTTAACTTCCTCACCATTTAGAAGTTCTGTAACTACAAAATATTTTCCATCTTTTTGTTTGTAGTTTTCCTCACTTGCCAATTGATGTCTCTGGTTCCCTGTTTACAATCTTGTTAGCTCATTTTACTTTGGATATGTCCATAGCTGTGGTTTCTGAGTTATGTCATCTTGTGTATTAATGGTTGGTTGTTATTTGCTAACTTTGGTTCTCTGATCAAAGGACTCCCTTTAGCATTTCTTGTAAGGTTTGTCTGGTTTTAACAGATTCCCTTAGTTTCTGCTTATCTGGAAATCTCCTAATTTCACCATCATATTTGAAGGACAATTTTGCCAGGTATATAATTCTTGGTTGAAAATTTTTCTCTTTCAGGGTTTTATATATACCATCCCATTGCCTTCTCGCTTGCATGGTTTCTGCTGAGAAATCAGAGCTTATTCTTACCGGCTGTCCTTTGTAGGCAACTTTTGTTTTTCGCATGCTGCTTTCAGGATTCTGTCTTGTCTTTCGTTTTGATGAGTTTGATGATGATATGTCTTGGTGATTTTCTTTTGGGGTCTATCCTGTTTGGGGTTCATTGGACTTCTTGTATGGATATATTCTCATCTTCCATCATATCAGGCAATTTCTCCTCTATCAAATCATGGACAATTTTGTCAGTGGTTTTGTTTTTCTCTTCCTGTTCAGGAATTCCAATGGCATGTAAGTTATTCCTTTTGATGGTATCCCATGAACCTTAGGCTTTCTCATTTTGTTTTGATCTTTTTTTTCTGATTGATCCCTTTCCAAGGAAGTATTCAGGTATTTGTCTTCAATCTCATTAATTCTGTTTTCCATTGCATCAACTCTACTCCTTTGCCCTTCCAATGTGTTATCTATTTCTGACAATTTAGTATTAATCTTCTTGATTTTATCTGTAGATTTAGAATCATTTCTAATTTTTCATTTATTTTGTCATTTTGTTC
>NW_006922099.1:1848450-1853027 GCF_000298275.1 Orycteropus afer afer | reverse complement strand
AGACCGCAGCTCAGTCTGTCTCCTTTTTTGGTATTTTCATGCAAATTCTTCTGCTAGTTGGGGTTTAGTCCACTTCTATACCCTTCCCTTCAGGGCTCATTGGTCCAGGATTATCTTCTGTGTCTGTGTTAATTGGTTTCCCTTTTCTTTGTTGAAGAGGGTCTGTGCAGTTTTTCTGCCCAGTCCACCATCTTACATGAACTCCAAAGTTAAAGTTTTACTCTTCTACATGCTCAAAGACAACAGGTGGTCATTAAAGCAATCATAAAAGCCTCCTCAGGAATAAGGAGTGTAAAACAATAAATGTCCTAGGACACAGTGACCCAAAGTATGAAACATGTCAATAATATAAAAACATAAACTACTAGAATAACATCTACTTTTAATACTTGATGCTTTGCCAAGTAAGCATTTAACCATGAGAGAGGCCTTGCCTTCTCCTGTTGCTGTTGGACATGTGCCTTGCACTCATGTCTTTTGATGATTTATCTCTTGGTCTCCAACAGATCAACTAAGGGGTTGCTCTGTATCTGTCAAATCACTAAGTGGTCTTTTTTGTGAACTTGATGTTTTTGTTATATATTTTTCTATGGCTTTGTCCAGTGCCTTCTGTTGTAATACCAGTCAGAGCAGTTGGTAGTGGTACCTGGATGCCATCTAGTTCTTCAGGTCTCAGATTCATGTAGGCTGGGGTTCATAAGGCCCATTAGTTCTTTGGACTAATTGTTCCCTTTAGTCTTTGGTTTTCTTCACTCCAGTGCAGTGAATTACTTGGCATAGTCCTTCAAGCCATGGTCTTTATGACACCTACCAGATGACTGGGTGGGACTCTGCAAATGTAAGGTGCTTGTGGCCCAAAAAGGGATTGGATATCTTGTTAATGATGTAAATAAGGTACATGGCAACCTTGCAAGTTGGGGAGGCAATGGGAATAAAGTGTATGAAACCCTAATATAAAGATTGGTGGGTTTTGCTATTTGCTAAGTTTAAAAAGAGCCATGCTAGAGGCCATCACAGAAGTAGAAAAGGAGATCTCATTACCATCAAAAAAGAGGACCAGGAGTAGAGCTCATCCTTTGGACCCAAGATCCCTGTGCTGAACTTCCTTGATCCAGGAGACAGAAAGATGTGACTTCAAAGCCAGCAAGAAGCAGTGACAGAGAAAAGATGACAGCAGAGGCAGCAGAGCCAATAGAATTAAGAGACTGACACAAGAAAGATTGGTGAGCTTCCTGGTGCAGAGAGCGAGAAAGCTGAGGGTCTTTGGGAAGAAGACTTGCTAGTGCAGTGGGACAACTCTCTGGACACTTATTGGCAGAGCCAAAAAGCTTTGTAACATTTGAGGCATGCCTGTAGCACAGATGAAAAGAAGCTGACCTGATTAAAGAACTGTATCTTGAGTCGTTTCTGACCCTGAATTGTAACCTGTTACTTCTCTAATAAACTGCAGGATCATGACTATTGTCTGTTGAGTTCTGTGTGGACACTGCAACATTGTAATTTATTATTGAACCCAGCACAGAAGTAGAGAGTGCCTTGAGAGGGATGGTTGGTGTCATGACTGGTAGAGAATTTGAAAGGTGGCAACATGTCTGACCTGCCTCATAGGAATTAACCTTGAGATTGATTTTGATCTTCTTCTCCTTGTAAAGTTAGAGGAGGTCAGATGTTGTCCCATGTCATTTTTGCATTCATCCTCCTTTGCTCTGGATTGTAACAGATCAATAATTGTATCTTAGATTGTTGTTCATAAATTTTCAAGACCCCAGTTGCTGCTCACCAAAGTCAAATGCAGAACATTGTCTTTATGAATAATATTGTGCCAATTGATGTAGATGTCCCCTGAATATATAGTCCTACACCTTCAAGCCTGAGAACTTAGTCTCTCAGGGTGTTTGGTTATGTCTAAGACATGCCCATGATTGCATACCTTGGCTCTATTGTCTATATAAATATACATGCATTATCTAAAATTATATATGTAGAAATATGCACAACCAAACCTATATCTAGAGGAAAGTGTGTTTCCTCACACCCTCCCACAGCTCTTTAGCATACATAATCTACCTAAGTTCTTCAGTTTTTCCAACTTGAGACGTGCTGAGCATGTTCTTCCCTTTTCATTTTCTAATTCCATGTCATTACACATTTCATTATCATACTTTATCTTTTCAAGCCACCCTTTGAATTCTTTTGCTCAGCTCTTTTATTTCAACATTTCTTCCTTTCCTTTTAGCTACTCTGCATTCAATAGCAACTTTCAGAATCACTTGTGACATCCATTTTTGTCTTTTCTTCCTTTTCTGTCTTTAATGACCATTTGCTTTCTTCATGTAAGATGTTCTTGGTGTCATCCCACAACTCATCTGGTCTTCAATTATTGGTGCTAAATGTGTTAAATCTATTTATCAGAAAGTCTCTAAATTTGGTGAGATATAGTCAAGGTCATAGTTTAGCTCTTATGGATTTGTTTTTATTTTCTTCAGTCTCAACAAGAAAGTGCATAGGGACA
This sequence comes from Orycteropus afer afer, assembly GCF_000298275.1. Taxonomy (NCBI): domain Eukaryota; kingdom Metazoa; phylum Chordata; class Mammalia; order Tubulidentata; family Orycteropodidae; genus Orycteropus; species Orycteropus afer. Next base: position 1,850,515 of record NW_006922099.1, on the reverse strand, counting down.
ATCGATGTTGTGTTACACAGTTAGTCTTGGCCTTGTTTTGACTAATGATATTGAGCTTCTCCAGTTCCTCTTCCCACAGATGTAGTCAATTTGATTTCTTTGTATTCTATTTGGCAAGGTCCACATGTATAGCTGCCATTTAAGTTGTTTGGGGGAAAAAAAAAAGTATTTGCAATGAATAAGCTTTTGGTCTTATAAAATTCTATCATATGGTCTCCAGCACGATTTTTATCACAAAGGCCACATTTTTCAACTACTGATGCTTCTTCTTTGTTTCCAACTTTCTCATTCCAAACAACAGTAATTATCAATACATCCTGATTTCAAGGATTAAAGGATTCTATGGACAAAAAAATTGAACAATGCAGGAAACATCAAAAGAAAATGTAAGGAATACACAGAATCCCTGTACCAGAAAGAATTGGTTGATGTTCAACCATTTCAGGGGGTAGCATATGATCAAGAACCAATGGTATTGAAGGAAGAAATCCAAGCTGCACTGAAGGAATTGATAAAGAACAAAGGTCCAAGAATTAATGGAATAACCATTGAGATGTTTCAACAAATAGATGCAGTGTTGGAGGTTTATGCCAGGAAATTTGGAAGAGAGTTCCCTGACAAACTGATTGGAAGAGATCCATATTTGTGTCCATTCTACAGAAGGGTGACCACACAAAATGTGGACCTTATCTAACAATATCATTAATATCACACACAAGTAAAATTTTGCTGAAGGTAATTCAAAAACAGTTGCAGCAGTCCATCTACAGAAATGAAAGCTGCATTCAGAAGAAGAAGTGGAATGAAAGATAACATGGGTTATGCAGATGGATCTTAGCTAAAAGAAGGAATGCCAGAAATATTGTTTATTCGTGTTTTATTGACTATGCAATGGAATTTGACTGCATGGATCATAACAAATAATGGAAAACATTGCAAAGAATGGGAATTTCAGAACGTCTAATTATGTTCACGAGGACCCTGTACACAGATCAAACAGGACAAAGGACTATTTCATGGTTAAAAATCAGAAAATGCTTGCATGAGGGTTGTATCCTTTCACCATATGTATTCAATCTGTATGCTGGGAACAAAAATCCAAGAAACAGAGATATATGAAGAAGGACATAGCATCAGGATTGGAGGAAGAACAATTAGCAATCTGTGATATGCAAATGACACAACCTTGCTTGTTGCAAGTAAAGATGACTTGAAGCACTTACTGATGAAGATCAATGACTACAGTATTCAGTATGGATTACAGCTCAACAATTAAAAAATAATAATAATTCTCACAACTGGATCAATAAGCAACATCATGATAAATGGAGAAAGGTTTGAAGTTGTCAGGGATTTCCTTTTACTTGTATCCCCAATCAACATGCATAGAAGCAGCAGTCAAGAAATAAGATGTCATATTGTACTGGGTAAATCTGTTGTAAAAGACCTCTTAAATAGCAAAGATGTCACTTTGAAGACTAAGATGTGCCTCACCCAACCCATGGTATTTTCAATCACCTCATATGCATGTGAATGCTGAACAATGAGTAAGGAAGATGGAAGAATTGATGTCTTTGAATTGTGGTATTTGTGAAGAATACTGAAAATACCATGAACTGTCAGAAGAATGAACAAATCTGTTTTGGAAGAAGTGAAGTTGGAACGCTCCTTAGAAACGAGAATGGCCAGGACTTCCAGTAAGATGGCAAAATAGACAAGCTACACAGACCTTCAACAAAGAAAAGAGAAACCAATTGACACAGATACAAAAGATTATCCTGGAACACTGAGCTTTGAAAGGAAGGATATAAAAGAGGATTAAGTACCAACTAGTAGAAAAACCTGAATGAAACAGTGAGTAAGAAGGAAAAGGGAACTTTGGACGTTCACCTATCTTGATGGCATGGAGAGTTTGAATATTTCCAAGTGTTGTTGTTGTTGCTGCTGTTATGTGCCATTGAGTCGGATCTGACTCATAGTGACCCCTCCTTGGGTTTCCAAGGCAGCATCACTATGGAAGTAGATTGCCCAACCTTCCTTCTGAGGAGTGGCTGGTGGGTTTGAA
>NW_006922099.1:1843024-1847877 GCF_000298275.1 Orycteropus afer afer | reverse complement strand
TATCCCTTGTTTGCATTTTTCTCATTTTTAAAATTTGTTATTCTGTTACTTTAGCTCTTTTCTCTTATTCCCCACCTCTCCAGATAGTGTGGCATTTTTCCCTCTCTTTTTCTATTTCTATTTACTTTTTTTTTTTAAGTATTTAAAAAAATGTTTCTTCTCATTTATTGCCTTTTCTTTCTTTCTTTCTCTTTCTGGTGATTGCACCTGTGTGTTTATGTGGTGTGTATTTCTTGTCCTCTTGTTTTTACTTTTTTTTTTTTTGGTCTAATTGAGTGGTAGACAGCAATCATGTCCATATGTCACCTCCTGCAGCCTCACCTACAGAGTGAGGGCCACCACCTTCTTAAGCACCAACTGGGCAACAATACATGACAGCAAATATAAGCCCAACTCATCCTTCACTGCTCTTCACAAGCAGTGTACAGAGATCTGTGCACTCAATCTCATTCTCTATCACACCCACCAGGAGACAGGTAGTGAGTGCATAAGTGCTGTCAACTAGCAAATAGAGGAGCACAATACCCTACTTACTCAGATACATCCATACAAACAAAGGAAAAAAAAAAAAACATTGGGAGAATCACACCAACATACAATCACCAATTAAATATAAATACAACAATGTCACAATGTCTTGAAGACAACAGACCATCACAGTCCACACAAAGAAGCAAGTTAAAGCAGTAGGAACAAGGGACAAAGATACAGACCCAGAACACATCTTTGAGGAAGCAGCAGCATTGGAATTCCCTGATAAGGAATTCAAAAGAATTATATATAGGTACTGTGTTAGACTGGGTTCTCTAGAGAAACAAAACCAGTAAAGCTTATATATATAGAGAGAAAAATTTATCTTAGGAAAATGGCTCACACACTTATAGAAGCTGGCAAGTCCAAAGTTCTCAGATCAAATATCAAGCTGGAGACTTTTCCCAACTCTTGTAGTTGCAGGGACTGAGGATCTCAAGGTTGGCAGGCAGTGTACTGGCTGTAGACTCCAATGAGTGACAAATCCAAAATCTCTAGGCCAAATGGTGGATTGTTCAGTCATGGACAGTTGTAGGCAGCACAAGAGAATCCCAATCCACAGAGCAATGTCTCTTTTCCCAGGATGTCTATAGATATACTGGAAGGAGGCCACTCCTCTAGTGAAACTCACTTTTAACAGATTAGCTGCTCAAAACATAATCATCTGATCCTGTCATGGGAATAACCACATCACAACAGCTTAAACCACACAGAATTGTGGTCCAGCCAACTTGACGCACAGCTCCAACTATCACAGTCCACCCCTTGTCAACTTGGCAGTTGTACACATCTTCTTAAGCACATATAATCTCTGTTGTTCTTGTTATGTGCCGTTGAGTCAGACCCAACTCATAGCAACCCCGCCTTGGGTTTCCGAGGCAGTATCACTATGGGAGTAGATTGCCCCATCTTCCTTCCAAGGAATGGCTGGTGGGTTTGAACTGCCAGCCTTCTGGTTAGCAGTCAAGTACCTTAGGCACTATGCTACCAGAGCTCCTATATAATCTCTAAATAAAGACAATTATAAAGTCATATTTGCACCTAACATGAAATGTTAAAACACGCACAACCAAAAAGCATTAACCTTATTTACATTTCAAAGTTCATAACAGAAGGAAACAAAAATATTTGATGCACATATACAATGAAGAAATATAATAATCACAGTCCTTGTTTCTGCAGCTGGCCACATGGTTGTAGCTGATATTCAGAACTACCTTTTTCTACAACCCATTCTGTATTTCCCTTGCCCTAAGCAAGTACCTCAACTGGTCGTGGTTCTTTGCCTGGTGGGGTGACCCAAACCTTCATTCCTGAAGGGTCTGGGCCTTTAGCAGTCATATCAGAATTGGGCTGCTGTAATTTTCCATTGACTTTAATCACAGGGCATGGTAGTACTAAGAGACATCCTACAGAATCTCCTGTATTCCAGACATATTGTTCTTTACCTCCATTATGTAAAGCCAATCTAATTTCCCCTTAGTAATCAGGATCTATCACACTAGATAGTACAGTAATGTCCTTCTTTATTGATCCAGAGGCATGAGGAAGACAAAATGGCTGGGTGGCATTCTTAATTTCCAGTTAAATGCAAATAGTATTGTGTCTCCAGGTGGAAGTGTTCTTCCCATTGAGATTAAGATCTCCAGACCCACAGAGCATAGGGTAGCAGGGGCAGGAAGCAATTTTTTTGAGTGGGTAACTAGGGGTAATAGTGAGTGGTACCACTCCCGTTTCCACCCCTTGGTTCCTGGACCCATGAATACTGGCTATTGGAGAAACAGAATTATATATTGAATGCTGGTTTAGAGCATGTACCGCTGACTGGAGAACATTGCCCCAACCATTCAAGGTATTGCCACCTAGCTGGTGCCATAATTGTGTTTTCACTAGACCATTCCATCGTTCTATCAAGCCAGCTGCTTCTTGATGATGGGGAACATGGTAAGACCAGTGAGTTCCATGAGCATAAGACCATTGCCACATTTTATTTGCTGTGAAGTGAGTCCCTAAATCTGAAGAAATGCTGTGTGGGATACAATGACAGCAGATAAGGCATTCTGTATGTCCATGGATGGTAGTTTTGGCAGAAGCATTGTGTGCAAGGAAGGTGAATCCATATCCAGAATAAGTATCTATTCCAGTAAGAACAAAATGCTGTCCTTTCCATGATGGAAGTGCTCCAATGTAATCAACCTGCCACCAGATTGCTGGCCGATCACCCCAAGGAATGGTTCCATATCGAGGACTCAGTGTTGGTCTCTGCTACTGGCAGATTGGGCACTCAGCAATGATGGTAGCCAAATCAGCCTTGGTAAGCGGGCATCCATGTTGCTGAGCCCATGCATACCTTCCATCCCTGTCACCATGGCCACTTTGTTCATGAGCCTGTTTAGCAATGACAGGAGTAGCTGAGGAAAAAGGATGGCTGGTTTCCACTGAACGTGTCATCCTATCCACCTGATTGTTAAAGTACTCCTCTGCTGAGGTCACCTTTCGGTGGGCATTCACATGAGAGACAAATACCTTTACTCCTTTGGCTCATCCAGAGAGGTCTATCCACATACCTCTTCCCCATACATCCTTATCACCAATCTTCCAATTATGCTCCTTCCAAGTCCCAGGCCATCCAGCAAAGCCATTAGCCACAGCTCATGAATCATTATATAATTGCACATCTGGCCATTTCTTATTCCATGCAAAATGAACAGCCATATGCATGGCTTCACTACTGTCCTTTAAGGAAGTCCCAGAAAGGGGCTACAGTGCTGCTGCTGTCCACTTTCAAGTGGAGCCTGCATATCATGCAGAACCATCTGTAAATCAAGCATGAGTTTTCTCTTCCTCAGTCAACTGATCATAAGGAACTCCCCATGAGGCCATAGATGAAGACTGGGAGAGGGAAGGTAATGTGACTGGAGTGGAGACTATAGGCATTTGGGCCACTTCCTCATGAAACTTACTTGTACCTTCAGGTCCTACTCAAGCCCGATCTCTGATATACCACTTCCATTTAATGCTGGAGTGCTGCTCTGAACATCCAACTTTATGACTCTGTCAGACAACACCCTGTTCATGATGGGCAGCTCAGGCCTCATGGTCACTTGGTGGCCCATGGTTAGGCGTTCAGTCTCTACTAAAGCCCAGTAACAAGCCAAATGCTGTTTCTCAAAAGGAGCATAGTTATCTTCAGAGGATGGCAGGGCTTTGCTCCAAAAACCCAAGGGTCTGTTTTGCAATTCACCAATAAGGACCTGCCAAAGACTCCAAATAGCATCTCTATCTACTACAGACACTTCAAGCACCATTGGATCAGCCAGATCATATGGCCCAAGTGGCAGAGCAGCCTGAATGGCAGCCTTAACCTGTTGCAGAGCCTTCTGTTGTTCTGAGCCCCCACTCAAAGCTAGCAGCTTTCCGAGTCACTTGATAAATAGGTCGCAGCAACACACTCAAATGAGGGATATGTTGCCTCCAAAATCCAAAGAGGCCCACCAGATGTTGTGCCTCCTTTTTAGTTGTGGGGGAAGCCAAATACAATAACTTATCCTTCACTTTAGTAGGAATATCTTGATATGCCCCATACCATTTGACCCCTAGAAATTTCACTGAGGTGGAAGATGCCTCAATTTTTGTTGGGTTAATTTCCCAACCTCTAGCAAGCATATGTCTCACCAATAAGTCTAGAGTCATTGATACTTCTTCTTTGCTAGGTCCAATAAGCATAATATCATCAATATAATGGACCAGTGGTATGTCTTGTAGAAGGGAAAGGCGATCAAGATCCCTACAGACTAAATGATGACATAGTGCCAGGGAGTTGATATACCCCTGAGGAAGGACTGTAAAAGTATACTGTTGGCCTTGCCAGGTGAAGGCAAACTGCTTCTGATGGTCTTTTGAAATTGATATGGAGAAAAAGGCATTGGCCAAATCAATAGCTGCATACCAAGTACCAGGAGATGTACTAATCTGCTCAAGTTATGAAACCCCATCAGGAACAGCAGCTGCAATTGGAGTCACCATCTGATTAAGTTTATGATTATCTACTGTCATTCTCCAACATCCATCTGCTTTTTGCACAGGCCAAATAGGTGAATTAAATGGGGATGTGGTGGGAATCACTACCTCTGCATCCTTCAAGTCCATGATGGTGGCAGTAATCTCAGAAAACCCACCAAGGATGCAGTATTGCATTAGATTAACTGTTTTTGTAGGTAGAGGCAGTTCTAATGGCTTCCACTTTGCTTTTCCTACCATAATAGCCCTTACTCCACATTTCAGGGACCCAATGTGGGAATTCTGCCAATTGCTGAGTATAT
>NW_006922099.1:1840881-1842129 GCF_000298275.1 Orycteropus afer afer | reverse complement strand
CTAATCTGATAAATCCATTCTAACAGGCCAATTTCCCTAAGCCTCTGGATACCTTCTTCTACATTATACCAAGGCAGGTCTTGTACTTCAACTTGATTTAAGGTAGGCCACCACATAATCCATGCTTCAGTAAGCCAACAAAATAAACTATTAGATCCTTTCCTAACTTCTAGATCTGAAACATTGAATGAAGAATCTGTACTTAGTGGGCCTAAATCAATAAACTCAGACTGATCCAATTTTACATTCCTTGCAACATTATCCCACACCCTTAGTAGCCATTCCCATACATATTCTCCAGGTTTCTGTCTGTACATGCTAGCAAAATCAAGTAGGCCTTTTCAGGTGTAGTGAACCACCTCCTCAGTAACACTTTCTATTTCACCTTTTGGGGCTCGCTTGGACTTAACTTTAGATATAGGTCTAGCAGCAACAATGCGTGGTTGAGGAAGTTCCTGAGAACATTCAGGAATGTCTTCCATGGTCTCTGCCTCAGACAATGACCCAGCAGGATCAGTTTGGCTAACCCCATCAAACAAAGGTGGAGGGGGTAGTGGTTTTACAGTAATCCCTTCAGATGGGAGGGATTGAACAGAATTTACATTCTCCAAATCCTGATGTTCCTGACTATCTATCCATATGTCCCCATTCCAAGTTTCAGGGTCCTATTTTTTTCCCAATCAATTCCCTCACTTTAACATCAGACACCATTCTGGGTTGGCAATTTAATTGGCATTGTTATTCAGCCACCCTTACAATAAGACTTTGGGTTTTTTTTCAGCTATATCAGCTCTGTTACTAGAAGAAATAAGGCATTCTTTCAGAGGAAAACTGGAAACACTGAGGTCTTTTATGTGGCACTTAAGAGCTCTGAGATCATCTCACCCTTTTATCACTTTGTCTAGTGTAAGTGGACCAACCAACCAGTTTCCTTATACTCCTCATGCTGACAAAATTGCAAAAAAGTATCAAATATGTGATCAACTAGAGCATCACTTCTCACAAGTTCTTGATCTATTGGTGGTGCTACTTTGCATATTAATGTTGCCACTTCACACCATGGATTAGCAGGGCCTTCTTTACTAACAGAGGCAGGGTTACTAGTGTCTTTAAGACTAATCAAACAGGAGAATGAATTTAGGAAGACCATCTTTATGATTTTGTCTCTCTAGAACCACTCCTGGTACCAAATGTGTTAGACTGGGTTCTCCAGAGAAACAAAACCAGTAAAGCTTGTATATATATATA
>NW_006922099.1:1806655-1840736 GCF_000298275.1 Orycteropus afer afer | reverse complement strand
CCTACAGTCACCAGAAGAAAAGACATAATAAAGATTCAAGCACAAATAAATGAAACAGAAAATAGAAAGAATAGAAAAAATCAACAAGACAAGATGTTGGTTTTTTGAAAAGATTAATAAAATTGAAAAACCACTAGCAAATTTAACAAAAGAAAAGGAGAGAATAATACAAACAACATGAATAAGAAACAAATTGGAGGACATGAAAACAGAACCAACTGAAATAAAAAGGATAATATCAGTATACTATGAAGAATTGCACTCCAACAAATTTGAAAATCTGGAAGAAATGGACACATTTCTAGAAACACACTACTTACCTAAATGAACACAGACTGAGGTAGAAAATTTGAATAAGCCCATAACAAAAGAAGAAATTAAAGAGGTCATTAAAAATATTACCAACACAAAAATTCCTGGCCCAGACAGTTTCACTGGAGAATGCTACAAAATGTTCAAAAAAGAACTGACACCAATCCTACTCAAACTATTCCAAAACAGAGAACAGAATGGAATCCTCACAAATTGATTTTATGAAGCAAGCATAACCTTAATACCAAAAGCAGGCAAAGATATCACTCAAAAGGAAAGCAACAGACCAATATCCATCATGAATATACATGCAGAAATCTTCAACAAAATCCTAGCCAAAAGATTCCAACAACTTATCAAAAATATAATACATTATGACCAAGTGGGGTTCATATCAGTTATGTAGGGATGGTTCAACATTAGAAAAATAATCAACATCATCCACCACATAAATAAAACAAAGGAAAATAACCACATGATCATATAAATTGATGTAGAAAAGGGATTTGATAAAATCCAACACCCATTCCTGATCAAAACTCTCAGCAAAATAGGAATAGAAGGGACATTCCTCAAAGTAATAAATGGCATATATACAAAATCAACAGCCAACATTATTCTCAATGGAGAGAGACTGAAACCATTCCCCTTGAACAGGGAGCAGAGAAGGATGCCTTCTGTCACCACTTCTGTTCAACTTTGTGTTGGAAGTTCTAGCCAGGGCAATAAGGGGAGAAAGGAAAATCATAGGCATCAAAATTGGTAAGGAAAATAAAGCTATCATTATTTGCTGATGATATGGTATTATACCTACAAAATCCAAGAGACTGAGCAAAAAATCTATTGGAACTAATTGAGAGATTTAGCATTGTGGCAGGATACAAGATCAAGGTACACCAGTAAAGAGTTTGCTGAAAAGGAAATAATTACCATTTACAATATCTACCATATAAAATAAAATACTTGGGAATAAATCTCACTAGGAACACAAAGGACCTGTACAAAGAAAACTACAAAACACTGCTCCAAGAAACCATAGAGATCTATATAAATGGAAGAACATACTATGCTTGTGGATAGGAAGATTGAACATTGTGAAAATGTCAATACTACCCAAGGCAATCTATACATTCCATGCAAGCCCAATCCAGATTCAATCAATATTCTTTAAAAATATGGAAAAAACAATCACTAATTTTATATGGAAAGGAAAAAGAGACCTCAGATAAGCAAAGCACTATTAAAGAAAAAGAAGAAAGTAGGAGGCTTCACATTCCCAGATGTTAAAACCTATTATGCAGCCACAGTAGTCAAAATAGCCAGGTGTAGGTACAATGACAGAAGCATAGACCAGTGTCATAGAATTGAGAAACCAGAAGTCAACCTGTGGTCAACAGACCTTTGACAAAAATGCTGAAATCCAGTAAGTGGGGAAGAGAGTTTCAATGTGTATTTCATCAATTACTAGAGCCTTGGTTTTTGCCAATTTCTTCAGTGCAGCTTCAACTTCTTCCTTTAGTACCATCCATTTTTGATCATAGGTCACATCCTGAAATGGATGAACATCAACCAATTATTTTTGGTACGGTGACTTGTAATCCTTCCATCTTCTTTTGATGTTTCCTGCATTAGTCAATATTTTGTCCACAGAATCTTTCAATATTGCAACTTGAGGTTTGGATTTTTCCTTCAGTTCTTTCAGCTTGAGATATGCTAAACATGGTCTTCCCTTTTGGTTTTCTAACTGAAGGTCTTTGCATATTTCATTATAATAATTGACTTTGTCTTCTTGGGCTGCTCTTTAAAATATTTTGTTCAGCTCTTTTGTCTTGTCATTTTTTTTCCATTTGCTTTAGCTACTCTCCATTCAAGAGCAAGTTTCAGAATCTTTTCTGGTATCCATTTAGCTCATTCATTTAAGCTAGTGGGATGGAGGTATAGCCACCAGGCCAAGGGGGGAAATGCAGCCACCCAGTTGAGGAGACCTGTACAGATACCACCCACTGAAGATCTGTACAGGTGCCAAGTTGACAAGGGGTGGAATTTTGGTGGTTATGTTTATGTGTCAACTTCACTGGGCCTTGTTGAGTGGCTGGTCAGCTGGTGGTAGTTATTCTCCATGATGAGAATGACAATCAACCCCATGGGGGGATCTACCACAAGCAGCCTTTGGGATGTGGTCTGCTTCATGTATATAAGCAGCAGCTGTGGGAATGGTCTCTAGCAGATAGCACACTTGGACCCTGCATGTATTTGTGTCTTTATTCAGCAACCTGCCATGCTTTGCTGACCTTGGGACTTACAATGGACTTGAGTTAATGGCCTACCATGCGGTTTGGTAACATTAGGACTGTGCCTTTTTACTTGTCAACCTTGGGTTTGGCAGCCTCAGCAGCTAGCAGCTGTCTGAGTGAAGAAAAGCCTCTAGCTTCAGTGGGCTGGAAACTGGAGGCAGAGCTGAAGCCCAAGGTTGAGGGGCTTTCACCCAGCCCCTAGAGCCTGGCACTTTGAACTTGAACTTAAAGCCTCCAAATTGTAAGAATAAACTCCTGTTTATTAAGGCCATTTCATTTGTGGTATATTCTTGTCAGAGTGGCACTAGGTAACCACAACACTTGTTTCCCCCACAACAATAAAGAAGGCACAATGTCTGGTGGGCCTCTTTGGATTTTGGAGGCAACATATCCTTTATTTTGGTGTGTTGCTTCACCTTTTTATCAAGTGACTCAGAAAGCTGCTAGTTTTGAGTGGGGCCCAGAAAAACAGAAGGCTGTGCATCAGGTTCAGGCTGCCGTGCAAGGTGCTCTGATACTTGGGCCATATGATCCAGCTGATTCAATAGTACCTGAATTGTCTTTAGCAGATAGAGATGCTGTTTGGCGTCTTTGGCAGGTCCCTATTGGTGAATCACAATACAGACCTTTGGGATTTTGGAGCAAAGCCCTGCTATCCCTGCCATTCTCTCCTCTTGAGAAATAGCTTTTGGCTTGTTACTGGGCTTTAGTAGAGACTGAACACATAACCATGGGCCACCAAGTCACCATGAGGCCTGAGCTGCCCATCATGAACTGGGTGTTGTTTTCTGATCCACAGAGTCATAATGTTGGACATGCACTCCATCATTAAATGGAAGTGGGATATCAGAGCTTGGGCTTGAGCAAGATCTGAAGGTACAAGTAAGTTGCATGAGGAAGTGGCCCAAATGCCTATGGCCTCCACTTCAGTCATATTACCTTCCCTCTCCCAGTCTGCACCTATGGGTTCCTGAGAAGTTCCTTATGATCAGTGGACTGAGAAAAAAAAAAAATTGATGCGTGGTTTACAGATGGTTCTGTATGATATACAGGCACCACTTGAAAGTGGACAGCAGCAGCACTGCAGCCCTTTTCTGGGACTTCCTTGAAGGACAGTGCTGAAGGGAAATCCTCCCAATGGGCAGATCTTTGAGCCATGCATCTGGCTCTTTGTTCACTTTGCATGGAACAAGATATGGCCTGTTGTATGATTGTATACAGATTCATGGACTGTGACTAATGGCTTCGCTGGATGGTCTGGGACTTGGGAGGAGCATGATTGGAAAATTGGTGCCAAGGATGTATAGGGAAGAGGAATATGGATAGATCTCTCTGAATGGGCCAAAGAAAAAAAGTGTCTCATGTGAATGCCCACCAAAAGGTGACCTCAGCAGAGGAGGACTTTAAAAATCAGGTGGATAGGATGACATGTTCAGTGGAAACCAGCCATCCTTTTTCCCTGGCTACTCCTGTCATTGTTCAATGGGCTCATGAACAAAGTGGCCATACTTGGAAAGATGGAGGTTATACATGGGCTCAGCAACATAGATTTCCACTTACCAAGGCTGATTTGGCAACCACCACTGTTGAATGCCCAATCTGCCAGCAGCAGAGACCAACGCTGAGTCCTCGATATGGAACAATTCCTCAGGGGGATTAGCCAGCAATCTGGTGGCAGGTTGATTACATTGGAGCACTTCCATCATGGAAAGGACAGCATTTTGTTCTTATTGGAATAGATACTTATTCTGGATATGGATTCGCCTTCCTTGCACACAATGCTTCTGCCAAAACTACCATCTGTGGATGTACAGAATGCCTTATCTACTGTCATTGTATCCCACACAGCATATCTTTGGATTTAGGGACTCACTTCACAGCAAATAAAATGTGGCAATGGGTTTAAGCTCATGGAATTCACTGGTCTTACCATGTTCCCCATCATCAAGAAGCAGCTGGCTTGATAGAACAATGGAATGGCCTAGTGAAAACACAATTATGGCACCAGCTAGGTGGCAATACCTTGAAGGGTTGGGGCAATGTTCCCCAGGTGGCTGTATATGCTCTAAATCAGTGTCCAATATATGGTGCTGTTTCTCCAATAAGGAGGATTCATGGGTCCAGGAAGCAAGAGGTGGAAATGGGAGTTGTACCACTCACTATTACTCCTAGGGACCCACTAAATTTTTTTTTTTTGCTTCCTGTCCCTGCTACCCTATCCTCTGCAGTTCTGGAGATCTTAGTCCCAAAGGGAAGAATACTTCCACCTGGAAACACAACACTGCTTGCATTGAACTGTAAATTAAGAATGCCACCCAGCCATTTTGGCTTCCTCATGACTCTGAGTCAACAGACAAAGGAGGGTGTTACTGTACCATCTGGTGTGTTAGATCCTGATTACCAGGGGAAAATTGGATTGACATTGTATAATTGAGATAAAGTAGAATATGTCTGGAATACAGGAGATTCTGTAGGATGTCTCTTAGTACTACCATGCCCTGTGATTAAAATCAATGGAAAATTACAGCAACCCAATTCTGATATGACTACTAATGGCCCAGACCCTTCAAGAATGAGGGTTTGGGTCACCCCAACAGGCAAAGAACCATGACCAGCTGAGGTGCTTGCTGAGGGCAAGGGAAATAGGGAATGGATGGTAGAAGAAGGTAGTTCTGAATATCAGCTATGACATGTGACCATTTGCAGAAATGAGGACTGTGATTGTTATATTTCTTCATTGTGTATGTGCATCAAATATTTTTGTTTCCTTCTGTTATGAACTGTGAAAGGTAAACAAGGTTAATTAGTTTCAATTGTATGCATGTTAGTGTATCATGTTAGGCACAGATATGACTTTATAATAGTCCTTATTTAGAGATTATATATGGTTAAGAAGATGTGCACAACTGTCAAGTTGACAAGGGGTGGATTGTGATAGTCAGAGCTGTGTGTCAACTTGGCTGGACCACAATTCTGTGTGGTTTAAGCTATTGTGATATGGGTTATTTCCATGATGGAATTGGATGTATTTGTTTGAGCAGCCAATATATTTAAAGGGAGTTTCCCTAGGGGTGTGTCCTGCTTCCAATATATTTATGGACATCCTGGGAAAAAAGACACTCTTCTGTGGATCAGGATCCTGTTGTGCTGTGAACAATCCACCACTTGTCCTGGAGATCCTGGATTTGTCATTCATTGGAGTCAACAGCTGGTATACTGCCTGCCAACTTTGAGCTCATCAGTCCCTGCAGCTGTGTAAGCTGGGGAAAGCCTCCAGCTTGGTGCTTGATCCATGAACTTGAAACTTGCCGGCTCCTATAAGTGTGTGAGCCATTTTCCTAAGAAAATTTCTCTATATGTACATATAATCTTTACATATACATACAAATATATGTACATATAAATACATGTACATATAATCTTTACTGGTTTTGCTTCTCTAGAGAACCCAGCCTAGCACACCTCCAGTTTTGATTACTTAGTACCTCTGTAACAGACAAACACCACTGGTGGATGGCTTTAACAAACAGTTTATTCTCTCACAATTTTGGAGTGTAGGAGTCTGAGATCAAAGTGCCTGGCTCCAGGTGCTGGGTGAAAACCTCTCAATCTTAGGCTTCAGCTCTGCCTCTTGCTTCCAGCCCATTGAAGCTGGAAGCTTTCTTCACTCAGGCAGCTATTGGCTGCTGAGGTTGATAAAGCCAAGGTCAACAAGTAAAAGGGCACCATCCCAATATCACCAAAGCACATGTCAGGCCACTGACTCAAGTCCACTAACAGTTTCAAGATCAGCAGACAACATGGCAGGGTGCTGAATGACAACTCAGCAACCTACAGGATTCAAGAGTAACAAAATCTAGAGACCTTCCTCAAAGCTGCTTTTTATATGCTGGAAGCAGACCACATCCCTGAAGCAGCTACTCAGCTGCTTGCAGAAGATTCCACCACGGAAATCATTACCATTCTCATCATGGGGAATAACTACATCCAGCTGCCCAGCCATTCAAACCAGGCCCAGCCAAGTTAGGCTTTAACTACCATACCCTCTTATGTTTAAATCAGTCTTTTATGTCTTGATATCCCCTTGACTTCTTGTCTGAATGAAAGACAGGATTTAATCCCCCTTTTGTTTTCACATGAAGACATTTACAGATTGACACCTCTTATTCCATTTTCAGTCTCAGCTTTTTTTTTATTTTTAAGAATTTCTAATCAGGTTGGAGGAGCTCTGGTAGCATAGTGCCTAAGGCACTTGACTGCTAACCAGGAGGCTGGCGGTTCAAACCCATCAGCCACTCCTCGGAAGGAAGGTTGGGCAATCCTACTTCCGTAGTGATAACTGCCTCGGAAACCCAAGGATGGGTCGCTAGGAGTCAGGGCCGACTCAATGGCAAATAACAACAACAACAATCAGGTTGGTATCTGGTTGATGTTGTCTTGTGTCCTACTCTCAGCTTGTTGTCTGATGTTGTTGATTTTCTGTCTGAAGAGAATTCTCTTAAATATTTCTTAAGGTTGATCTGCTTTTTACAAAATCTTGGTTGGGATTTTTTTTTTTTTTCCAGGTTTAATGTATCTTTCCATTGTCTTCTTATTTTCATGGTTTCTCACAAGTAATCAGACTTTAGTCTTATTGGTTCCTGTGGTTGTGTGTCAACTTGGTTGGGCCTGGTTTTGAGAGGCTGGGCAGCTGGATATTGTTATATGGTAATCAACTCCATGGTGGAATCTACTGGAGCAGCTGAGAAGCTGCCTCAGGGATGTGGTCTGCTTCCGGTACATAAGAAATAGCTTTGAGGAATATCTCTAGCTTTTGGTTCCTGCATTTGGCTGAGTCTTCATTTCAATGCTTTGCCATGTAGTCTGCTGGTCTTAGGACTGTTAATGGATTTGAATTAGGGGCCTGCCATATTGCTTGATAATCTTGGGATTGTGTCATCTTATTTGTCACCCTTGGGTTTTCAGCCTCAGCAAGCAGTAGCTGCCTGAATTAAAAGACACCTCCTGATCCAGTGGGCTAGGAGCAAGGGGCAGAACTGAAGCCCAAGGATGAGGGGTCTTCACTCAGCCCCTAGAGCTGGCACTTTGAACTTGGACTTGTAGCCTCCTAAACTGTAAGAGAATAAATCCCTGTTTGTTAAAACCACCCATTTGTAATATTTCTGTTAGAGTTACACAAGAGAACCAAAATAGTTTCCCTTTGAAGGTGACTTTTTGTTTTCCCCAAGCTGATCTCAGGATGTTTTCTTTGTCTTTGGTTTTGGCAAGTTTGGTTAAGATATGTCTTGAATTTCCTTTGGAGTCTATCCTGTATGGGGTTACTTGAGCTTCTTGGGTGGATATCTTCTTGTCTTTCATGACAATAGGGAAGTTTACTGATAGCAAATCTTTGACAATTCTGTGTTTTTAGTTTTTGTTTTTGCCTTGTCCTGTTCTGAAATTCTGATCATATGTAAATTTTTCCTCTTGATAGTGTCCCATATAATCCTTAGGCTTTCTCTGTCTTCCTTCATGTTTTTCTGATTTTTCCTAAAAAACAAACAAACCAAAAAAAAAAAAAAAAAAACAACCCTGGTGTCAAGAGATTAGTGCTCTATCTTGTTGATTCTATCTTCTGTTGATTGAATTCTCTCCTATATCCTTCTAGTGCATTGTCTATTACTGAAATTTTATTGTTAAACTTTTGGACTTCTAGTTGCTGCTTTTGTATAGTTTCTAATTGTGTATTCATTTTGTTGTTACACTCTTGTGTTGCTTTCCTGAATTCTTCTGCTGCTTTGTATTTTTCTTGTTCCTGTCTATGTTTTCCTTTATTTTGTTGGTGATTTCCTTGATCTCTTGGAGAAGCCTGTATATTAGCCTTTGAAATCCTTATCAGATAGTTCCACTAAAATTTTTCTTGCAGATTTTCTGGCTCTTTATTTTGGTCATTTGCTGGAACCATCTTGTCCTGCTTCTTTATGTGATTTGATATTATCTGTTGTCTCCAAAACATTAAGATGTTATTTCACTTATTTACTTGTTCTATGTTTGTTTGCTGAATTCATGTTTACTTTTGATATATCCAAGTAGGTGAGGGATGTGTGCTACTCTAGTTACTCTAGTCTGGCCACACCATAGTCTCCAGGTGGATGGAGAAGCAATTGGATGTGTGAATGTAAGCTTTTATTCACAGGTGTTGTGGGGTGGCTGAGGATGTAGCTGGCATTACTGGTGAGGTGATGAGTCTGTCTGCCCATTTACTTAAGTGTAGGTGCAGGAAGCATCCTCACTGTTCACTGGATTTTATGTTATGTGTGCCCACTGCTGGTAGCCAAATGGTAGAGGTGAGAGTGTCTGAGTTACTGGTCACCAGATGGGTGGTACAGAATTGCCCACTGATGGTCCCAGCTGGTCTGGGCTGCACAGGCATGGTCAGAGCAGGAAAAATCCTCTGATTGCAGAGAAGGCAGTGTGTGTGTATGGGGGGGGGGTGAAGTATGGGAGATGTCACCAGTCCACAGGTAACTGCTAGGGATGCCTATCCCTGTCCACTGGAGTTTGAAGTAGGAGAGGGTGTGCTACTGGTCCTCAGGACCTTGCCACTGGTGGCTAGAGGGAATAGGAAGTGCTGGTGTTCTAAAGGCACCCAGCAAAGATGACTGAGCATTGGATTGGATGACCCTGGTTTGCAGACTACCAGCACCAGTTTTTGGGTGGAGCAGTGAGCACTACCAAGTCTGTGAGCACCCAGTGCAGGTGGCTGGTTGTAGGAGAGGAGTGGACCTCATCATTCAGTGGACACTGGCACTAGTGTCCAAGTGGAGAGGCAGGTGCCACTGATCCCCAGGTCCATGGCATGAGTGTCTGAGTAAACAGATGAGGCACCACCAGTCCATGGGCCCTCAGCTCAGGAGTCAGGGTGGTGGTGGGTGCCACCAGACTAGGATTGTGTGTGGGGGAGATGAATAGTGGAAAAGGACATTGTGAGTCTATGGGTCTCCAGAATGAGGGGCTGGGAAAAGGCGTGGTGGGTGATATGAGTGCAGTTAACTTTGCAGAGCAGGGAAAATTCTTTCATGACTTTATACATGGGTCCAGAGTTACTCCTGCTTGGCTGAATAAGGTGATGAGGGCTTTGGCTGGAAAGCCTGCTTGCTTTGTTTCAATATGGCCACACTGTGAAGGAGCTCTGGTAGCATAGTGCCTAAGGTACTTGACTGCTAACCAGAAGGCTGGCGGTTCAAACCCACCAGCCACTCCTCAGAAGGAAGGTTGGGCAATCCTACTTCTGTAGTGATACTGCCTTGGAAACCCAAGGAGGGGTCGCTATGAGTCCAGGCCAACTCGACGGCACATAACAACAACAACGCTGTGAAGGTTCAGCTGGCAGGACACCAGTGATCCATAATTTTCTGTGTCTCCTGTCTTCTCTTCCAGTTGACTCTTAGTCTGATTCTTCAGCCTTGCCCTTGATGCTCAGGGTTCCAAAGTGGTTGTCTATAACTAATTCACTTGTTTTCTTGGGTATTTGTTGTAAGAGGGATGCTATGAGGCATTTGAGTATAGCACAATCTTGGACAGTCTCCTGAATACATACTTCTTAAGTGCTCATGGAACATGCTCCAGGTTAGACAAATATTTTATGTCAAAACAAAACTACCAATTAATTTTAATAGCTTGAAATCACACAAAGTATCTTCTGCAATCACAATGGAATGTTCTAGAAATCAATAACAAAAAGATGTCTGGAAAATTTAAAAATATATAAAAGTTAACACATGCTTAAGAAACCAATGTGCAAAGAGGAAATCACAAGGGAAATCAGAAAATGGTTAAGAAACAAATTAAAATGAAAACACAACACACCAAAAGCTTATAGGATGCTGTGGTGGTTATGTATGTGTGTCAACTTGCCTGGACCTGGTTGAGTGGCTGGGCAGCTGGTGGTAGTTATTCCCATGATGAGACTGGCAATCAACTTCATGTGGGAACTACCACAAGCAGGCAGCTGAGTAGCTGCTTTGGGTATGTGGTCTGCTTCTTGTATATAAGAAGGAACTGTCTCTAGCTTATGGCACGCTTGAATCCTACATATAGCATTGTCTTTGTTCAGCAACCCATCATGCTCTGCTGACCTTGGGACTTTCAGTAGACTTGAATTAATAGCCTGCCATGTGGTTTGGTAACATCGGGACTATGGCATTTTATTTGTTGACCTTGGGCTTGTTAGCCTCAGCAGACAGTAGCTGCCTGAGTGATGAGATACCTCTAGCTTTAGTGGGCTGGGAGCAAGAGGCAGAGCTGAAGCTAAGGTCAAAGGACTTTCACACAACCCCTAGAACCTGGCACTTTGAGCTGGGACTTCTAGTTTCCTGAACTGTAAGAAAATAAAATCCTTTCTGTTAAAGCCATTCAATTTGTGGTGTATTCCTGTCAGAATGGCACCAGAACAGATGCAGAAAAGGAAAATTTATAGTTGTAAATACCTGCATTAAGAAAGAAGAAAGATCTCAAATGACATCTTCAGAGATTAGAAAAAGAAGAGAAACTAAACATAATGCTAGAGGAAGGAAGGAATTAAATGGTAATATTGATCTTTAAGAAAAAAAAGAGAATAAAATAGAGGAACTCACATTTCCTGAGTTCAAACTGTAATATAAAGCTATAATAATCAAAGTAGTTTGATATTGGTACAATGACATACATATTGACCAAAAGAAGAGAATTGAAAGTTCAGAAACAAACCCATGTATCTGGGCAATTGATTTCCAAAAAAAAAAAATGTTCCAAGTCCCTTCAATGGTGAAAGAATAGATGCTTTAACAAATGGTGCTGAGAGAACTGAAATTTCACATGTAAAAGAATGAAGTTGGACCCTAACCTCACCCCATGTACAAAAATTGGGTGGAAATAGATCAATGATTTAAGTATAAGGACTAAAGCTATACAACTCTTCAAAGAAAACATAGGTTTAAAGCTTGAGTAGAGCAATAGATTCTTAGATATAACACCAAAACACAAGCAACAAAAGAAAAAAATAGATAAATTTTTCTTCATCAAAATGAAAAACTTGTGTATTAAAGAACATTATTAAGAAAATAAAGACAATCTACAGAATGGGAGAAATATTTGCAAATCATATATCTAATAGGTGTTTAATTTCTAGAGAAAACCCTGGGAGCTCTGGTAGCATAGTGCCTAAGGCACTTGACTGCTAACCAGAAGGCTGGTGGTTCAAACCCACCAGCCACTCCTCGGAAGGAAGGTTGGGCATTCCTACTTCCGTAGTGATACTGCCTCGGAAACCAAAGAAGGGGTCTCTATGAGTTGGGGCCGACTCGATGGCAAATAACAACAACAACAACATAGAAAACCTTACTACCCAACAACAAAAAGACAAGAAACCTAATTTTAAAATAAATAAATGATTTTATCCAAGGATATTTCTCCAAGGAACATACACAAGTGGTCAATAGGCACATGAAAAGATTCTCAATGGGGAGTTCCAGCAAGATGGCAGAATAGGTGGAACAGGTCTGAGAATAGGTGGAACAGGCCTTGTGCAACAAAGCAATGAGAAACCCATTGAAACCAATACAGAAGATGTATCCTGGGACCCTGGGATTTGACAGGAAGGATGAAGAAATGGATTAAATATCAACTATTGGAAGAACCTGAATGAAAACAATGAGCAAGGAGACAAATGGGGCTGTGGACTGCTGGCTGTCCTGAGGGTGCACCCATTTTAAATATTTTCAAGTACAACCCAGTAGAAACCTAAGAATCAGCTCTGCTCACCAGTCAGTACATGAGTAAGAACTGCACTTGTGTCTGACAACAACAAAGGAAAACAGTGAAGGTGACAACCAGAAAGGAAAACAGTGAAGGAGACAAATAGATCAGGGGACTTGCAATTGTCCTGAGAGAGAAGCCATTTTGAGTGTTTGCAAGTGGTGTCTTAGTAGCAACCTAAGAATTGGGTCTGCTCAGCAAGAACCGCATGGGCAAGGACAGCATTGGTGCCTGACAACCAGAAAGGAAAACAGCAAAGGAGATAAACAGACCTGTGGAGTACCAGCTATCCTGAGAGTGCAGCTGTTTTGAATATTTGCAAGTGGCACAGCCATTTTGAATATATGCAAGTGGCATTCTGACCTGGACAGTGACCTGAAAATAGGATCTTATTGCCAAGGAGAGCATGGACAATTGCACTGGAGGCTGATGACTAGAAAAGTGCTATATTCCCTTTGTTACTCTTAAATCCCACACCCTCTTGGTGAACACAGGTGTGGCCATCCCCCATCTCCATTCACCATCTTGACCAGCAGGAATTCCATTCCAGTCTGTGCCCTGACAGAGCCTGGGTGCTGTGTTACATTACCACTGTTTTGTTTTTGTTTGTTTATTTCAAAAATTATTCTTTTTATCTTCCTCCTTTCTTCCTTTTAATTAATGTATTTTTCTCTTTCTCTTTCTTGCCTCTTATCCCACACACACACACCATTTTTTCTCTTCCCTTTTCCTGGTTCCTTCTTTTTTCTATCTTTTGGTTCTTCCCATTCCTTGTTTTCCTTTTTGCAGTTTTCCCATTTTCCTTTACTGTTCTTTTACTCTTGCTCTTTTCTCTCATTCCCCCCTCCCTAGATGTTGTGGGATTTTTTCCCCCCTTTTCTCATTATCTTTTTTTCTCTCTTTTAAATTTTTTTTTTCTCTAATTTATTGTCTTTCAATTATTTTCTTTGATGATGGTTCCTAGTTGAGCTTTTTGTTCTCTTGTTTTTATTTATTTATTTAGGTATTTTATTATTATTATTTGTCTAACTAAGGGTTAGGAAGCAAAGATTCCCACACAATGCAACCACACTTCTCCTGCAACCCCATCCACTGAGTGAGGGCCACCACTTGCTTTCACCCCAACTAAGCAATGATAGACAGTGGCCAATAAAAGCTCAACTCACCATCAAGTGCACTTTATATTTTTAGTTAATATAGATAAGTGCACACACTCTCATTCTCTATCACACACGCCAGGAGAAAGTGCCTAAGTGGTAACAACTAGTGAGTAAAGGAGTATAGTACCCTGTTCACACAAATATATCTAAACAAAATAAAAGAAAAAAATATTAGGGGAATCACACAAACATGCAATCACAAATTAAACATACATACAATAGCATCACAATGTCTCAGAAAAAACTGATCATCCTACTGCAAACAAAGAAGCAAGACAAAGTAGTACAAACAAAGGACATGACACAAAATCAGAAAACATCACTGAGGAAGAAGCAACATTAGAATTCCCTAATAAAGAATTCAAAAGAATTATATTTGGATGTCTTCAACAGGTTGAGAAACAGATCAACAAAAACACTTACAAAATTAAGGGAAACACAGCCAAAACTCTAGAATAACGTAAGAAAACCATACAGGAACAAACTGACAAAATAAACAAAAAACAATATGATACAAAACAACAAGTAGGAATCCAGATTAATACTAAGATTTCAGAAATAGATAACACATTGAATGGGCAAAGGAGTAGAATTGAATCAATGGAGGACAGAATTAATGAGATGCAAGACAAATACCTCAATACTATTTTGTTAAGGATCAATCAGTAGGAAGGATCAAAACAAAATGAAGAAAGACTAAAATTCATATGAGATACCGTTAAGAGGAATAACCTACATATAATTGGAATTCCAAAACAAGAAGACAAATAAAGCCACAGGAAAAAAAAAATTGCTGAAGATTTGTTGGAAGAAAATTTCCCTAATATAATGAAAGATGGGAATATGTTCATTCAAGAAGTTCAAAAAACCCCAAACAGGATAGACTCCAACAGGAAATCACCAAGACATATCATAATCAAAATCACCAGAGAAAAAGAAAGAATCCTGAAAGCAGCAAGGGAAAAATTAGAAGTTACCTTTAAAGGATAACCAATAAGAATAACTTCTGATTTCTCAGCAGAAACCATGAAGGTGAGAAGGCAACGGGATGATATATATGTAAGACTCTGAAAGAAAAATAAAAAATTCCACCCAAGAAAGATATACCCAGCAAAACTGTCCCTCAAAGATGATGGTGAAATTAGGACATTTCTAGATAAGTAGAAATTAAGAAAAATTGTTAAAACCAGAACAAACTTACAAGGGATACTAAAGGAAGTCCTTCAGACAGAGAAGCAACAACAGCCAACAACAACTGATTAACACACATGATAACATAACCCAGAAATCAACCCATTTATAGAAATATCCAAAGTGAAATTAGTTTACAAAACTGTAAACAGGGAACCAGAGACATCAATTGGTAAATGAGAATAACTACAAACCAAAAACAGGGAGTTAATAGTGCAATTACAGGACTTCTAAACAGTGAGGAAGTCAAGACAATTGAGAAATAGAACAGATTGTTCTAGACTTGGGAAGAAAAATATAAATCACAGGGTAAACTCAAAGAAAAATAAAAACCTTCACATCAAAATAAAAAAAAAAAAGAGGACAAGCACAAATATTTAGCAAAAATAAAATAATAACAATGAAGGAGATGATAACACAATTCATAAACAAAATGAACTCAGCACAGAAAATTATATGGAACAAAGAAATCAGTAATACCATGAAAAATGCATAACAAAATGACATCAATAAATTCATATTTTTCTATAATGACACCAAGTGTAAGTGAATTAAATGCACCACTCAAGAGATGAGACTTGCATACTGAATAAGAAACATGACCTATCAATAGGTTGTCTACAAAGATTCACCTGACATACAAAGACAAAAGTAGACTAGAAACAAAGGTTGTAAAAATACATAAAAAGCAAATGTCAATTTCAAAAAAAAAAAAAAAAAAAGACAAGGAAAGACATTTTATAATGATAAAACGATCAAAAGAACAAGAGGAAATAACCATAATAAATATCTACACACCCAATGAAAGTGCCCACAAAGACATACAGCAGACATTAACAGAAAAATAAAATAAAAATAGATGATGCCACAATAATAGTAAGAGACTTTAACACACCACTTTCAATAAAAGATACAACACATGGAAAGAAACTCAATAAAGATGCAGAACTAAACAATATATTCAACCAATTTACCTTATAGACATCTACAGAGCATGTCACCAAATAGCACAATATACATTCTTTTCCAGCACATATGGAACATTCTCCAACATAGATCATATGTGAGCCCACAAACCAAGTTTCAATAAATTTAGAAACATTAAAATACGGCAAAGCATCTTCTCAGATTGCAATGCAATAAAAGTAGAAATTAACACTAGGAAGCCCAACAGAAAAAAGAGATATACATGGGCACTGAATAATATCCACCTCAAAAATGAGTGGATAATAGAAGAATTGAAAAATGAAATTAAAAAGTCCTTGAATCAAATGAGAATGAAAACACAACATCCCAAAATCTTTGTAACACAGCAAAAGTGGTGATCAGAGAGCAATTTATAGCAATAGATGTACACATCAAAAAAGAGGAAAGAGACAAAATCAACATGTTAAATCAACATCTCTAAAAATTTTAAAAAGAGCAGTAAAAAAAAAAAAAAAAGCTTACAGTCACCAGAAGAAAAGAAATAATAAAGATTTGAGCAGAAATAAATGAAACAGAAGACAGAAAGATAATAGAAAAAAATCAACAAGACCAGAAGTTGATTCTTTGAAATTATTAATGAAATCAACAAACCACTGGCAAACTTAACAAAGAAAAAGAAGATGCAAATAACATGTGTAAGGAATGAAATGGCCAACTTCAAAACAGAATCAACAGAAATAAAAAGGATAATGTCAGTTAATATGAAGAATGGTACTCCAACAAATTTGAAAACCTAGAAAAAATGGACAGATGTTTAGAAACACACTTCTCACCAATACTAACACAGAATGAGGTTTAAAAAAAAAAAAATCTGAACAAATCCATGACAAAAGAATAAATTGAACACATCATAAAAAAAAATTACCAACAAAAAATGTCTTGGACCAGATGGTTTCACTGGAGAATTCTACCAATCATTCAGAGAAGAGCCAACCCCAATCTTACTCAAACTATTCCAGAATATAGAAAAGGATGGAATCCTCCAAAATTCATTTTATGAAGCAAGCATAACCCTGATACCAGAACCAGGCAAAGACACCACTAGAAAAGAAAACTACAGACCAATATCCCTCATGAATATATGCAAAAGTATTTAAAAAAAACCCTAACCAGTAGACTCCAACAACATATGAAAAAAATAAATAAATAAAACATCATGACCAAGTGGAATTCATAACAGGTATTCAAGGATGGTTCAAAATTAGAAAAACAATCAACACAATACATCACATTAATAAAATAAAGGAAACTAATCACATAATCATATCAATTGTTGCAGAAATGGCATTTGATAAAATCCAACACCCATTTCTGATAAAATATCTATATATACATCAGAAAAAAATAGTAATAGAAGGGAAATTCCTCAATATAATAAAGGGCATATATGCAAAACTAACAGCACAAATCATTCCTAATAGAGAGAGACTGAAACCACTCCCCTTGTGAACAGGAACCAAACAAGGATGCTTTTTATCTCCATTTGTATTCAACATTGTATTGGAAGTCCTAGCCAGAGCAATAAGATAAGAAATAGAAATCAAATGCATCCAAAATGGTAAGGAAGAAGTCAAACTATCCCTATTGGTTGATGGTATGATCCTATACATGGAAAAGCCATTAGACTCAGCAAGAAAACTACTGGAACATATTAAAAGATTAAGCATTGTGGCAGGATACAAGATCAACATACAAAAATCAGTTGGATTCCTCTACACCATCAAAGAGGTCTCCAAAAAGGAAATCAATACCATTCACAATGGCTACCAAAAAGATAAGAGACTTAGGAATAAATCTTACCAGGAACAAAAGACCTATACAAATAAAACTACAAAACACCACTTCAAGAAACTATAAGAGATCTACATAAAAGGAGGAATATACTATGCTCATGGATAGGAAGATTGAACATTGTGAAAATGTCAATACTACCCAAAGGAATCAATACATTCAATGTAATCTGGATCCAGATTCCATCAACATCCTTCTAAGACATGGAACAAAACACAAACACTAACTTTATATGGAAATGAAATAGACATTGGTAAGCAAAGTCCTACTCCAGAAGGAAAACAAAGTAGGAAGTCTCACACTCCCCCATCTCAAAATCTACCACACTGCCACTGTAGTCAAAAGAGCCTGGTATTGGTACAAGGACAAACACATAGACCAATAGGGCAGAATTGAGAACCCAGAAACTGATCCATCAACATATGGTAAGTTGATCTTTCACAAAGGGCCAAATCCATTAAATGGAGAAGAGAATGTTTGTTTAATAAACGGCGCTGGCAAAATTGAATATCCATTTGCAGAAAAAGGAAACAAGATCCATACCTCACACCACACACAAAAACTAACTCCAGATGGATCAAAGACTTCAATGTGAAACCTAAATCTATAAAATTCATCATAGAAAAAAATAGGGGCAAACTTAGGGGCCCTGATTTATGGCATAAACAGACTATCGAGCACAACTTAAAGTGCACAAACAGCAGAAGATAAACGAGATGATTGGGACCTTCTAAAAATTAAATTTTTATGTGTATCAAAAGACTTCTCCGAAAGAGTAAAAAGAGAACCCACAGATTGGGAAAAAATACTCAGCAATGACATCTGAACCACAAATTAGTCAATCCTATTGGGTGGTAAAACAGCTTGAGGATTGGTTTTGCCATCCTGGTAGGGTAATATAGGGAACAATCCCCACAGAGGCATGGGGGGGGGGGACCTCACTACCATCAAGAAGAGTTTGGAGTAGAGAGTGTCCTTTGAACCCAGGATCCTTGCAATGAGAACTTCCTGAACCCAGAAGAGAGACAGCTTCAGAAACTCAAGGAGAGGCCACTATGAGTCCAATCCACTCGATGGCAGTAAGTATTTGCATAGAAAATCGACTAATCCCGGTAAGATGTATAAAATAGACCAATCACAGGGCAGACTGTGGTCCAATCATCATTTTTGACAGAGTTATAAACCCAAGACCAAAAAACAATCATATATAAAGAGAAATGCATTGCACTGCACACTATAACGTGGATGAAGCTTGAATATTTCTTAAGTGAAAAGTCATATACAAAAGAACAAATATTGCATACGAATTATTTAGACTAGGCAAATGAATGGAGACAAAAATTTATTTGTGGTTACCAAGGGAGATGGGAGAGTAGCAAATTATTTAAGAGATACCGAGTTTCTGTTTGGGAATGATAATGGTAATAGTGGCACAATACTGTGAATGTGATTGTTATTTTATGTTTTATATATACACATATATTTAACCACATTTTATTTAAGAAAGAAAAAAATTGGCAGCTCATGGGAGTCAAAAGATCTTTCAATGAGTTGTCCACATAATTTTGGGAGGTTATTAGTTGTTTTTTCCTTTTTAAAATGAAAGCCGCGCCCTCACCCCGAGCCCTCACTTCGCGCCTCTATCGCGCGTCCACCCGCTCCATTCTCGTTCACCAGCTCACGTTCCCCATGCTAGATGCGCAGCGAGCTGCTCGGCCCGCAGCTGGTGCAGCGTGGACGCGGCACGGATGGGCGGGTGTCAGTGGCCGGCGTGGAGCATGAGCTGCAGCCGTCGCTGGCCGCTGGCTGCTCTGAGACTGATTGAGCCTGTGGTGCGAGGGCGGCGCAGGAACAACGCTGGCTAGGACCAAGGTAGGCAGCAGCGGGAGCTCCCTCCCTCCCTCCCTCAGTGCATTCTATGGACCTGGCACTTGGTCGCTGGAGTGGGCCTGGCGGGACGTGCCCAGGATCGGGGGACAAGAGACAGCTAGGGAGCTGGTGAGCCCAGCAGTTTTGAGAACTCCACTTCCAGCCTTCTGGCTTGGCGCTTGGAGGGGGCAACCTGTTCAGGCCAGTAAGACCCTGCTGGCAGGTCTGCTGTCCAGACAGGGTAGTGGAGGTGGGATTGCGGAGTCTGAGGAGCTGGGGATAAGCAGGTGGAAGTTTCCAGTGCTGTTTAGCATTCTGGGCCCCGCGGTGGGATCATATGCACTTGCTGTTGGCGAGCATCTGGCATATGAGCTTTGTATTTGAGGGCCCAGCAGCATGGCCAGATGCTCCTGTTCACACTACTGGCTAGGGTCATTGAAGGACTGTTGCTCTCTTTGCCTCTGAGCCTTCCAGAGTGCAAGGCAGTAGCAGTTAGTTCTGGTCTGGATTATGGAGGAACATGCCAGGAGTGCAGAGAACCCTTGTGGAGGTTCCTGTTCTGCTATCTGTGGAAGGACAAGCTTGCAGGCGCTTGCTTGCTTTATTTTTATCTAAGCTTTGGAGCTATTGAAACTAGTGGGTGTTGGGTGCCACCTTGGGCTTTGACATTTGTCTCTGCTCAGACTTCTGAATCCTCTTTGGTTCACTCACCCTTTCTCAGTGCTGTCCTTTTCCTATCCTTAAGGCACAGGAAGGGCCAGGATGACATGCAAGGGATCCCCACAGATGCCAAGATCTGTATCTACCCCTCAGGGATCTCAGGCTGTCCTCTGGACACAGTCTTAGCCAACTGAGCGGTCACCTGAGTCCAGGCCCTTTCCTGCCACACCTATAGATCAAAGCAGCATAGGGAATCGAAAGGAACATGGATAGGTTGCAGTCCTCTCCGAGACTCCGTTTCCCCAACTGTAGAATGAAACTATTTGTTTCATTGATTTCTGAGGGCATTTCCACCCTGATGTCCAGTATGTTTTGCTTTTGAGCCTCTGGACCCCAGCTCTGAACAGGAGAAAGAAACCCAGAGTGGGAGGATCCAGGAGGACTGAGATGGAGTAGCCTCCAGTCCCTTTTTGACTTTAGGACTTTGGGTCCTAGTAATCCTGCATCCCACTGGGTGGTTGTGGGCCTAGCAGGAAAAGCATGAAACAGACCCTTTTGAGGAGATGAAAAGTGAAGACCCCTACAATGACAAACTGACATTCCTTCCTCCCTTTCCCAATCTTACCCTCAGTGAATCAAAGAAGCTGTGTGCTTTTTGATGTCTCCCCAAGTTTGAGAGCACAAGCAGATGTTCCCCAGGTATGCTAATGAAGCCTAAAAGCCAGAATCATTTGTTTTCTCCAGGGGGGCGGGGATCCTCGAGCTATCAGTCTGATCCTTTGAACCAGGCAAATTGTGGAAATGGAAGGAGTTCACAGAGTGTATGTATGTGTCTGTGTGTAACTTAGCAACCAAAGATTGAGAAGGAGGAGGAGAGGAGAAATGCTGGGTGCCATCTAGCATTTGTGCTGGGCATATCCTAGTGGGAGCAATGCCCCAGAAGGCACAGGGGGTGGGGAATCATCACCAGTTCTTGGGTATGGGGTCAGCCTAGGTAGTGGGGAGGGGCAGGTGAGGAGCAGACAGATTTACCAGTCCATGCCCTGGGTCATCCTCTCCTGAGAGTTGCAGTCTGAGAAACCCCAAACAAGCCTGTTTTCCCACCTGTAAAGTGGCTAGGCTGAATGGACTGGATTGAAATTGGATTTTTTTTTTTTTTTTTTTTAATTTTTATTGTGATTTTGGATGAAAGTTTACGGAGAAAATAATTTTCCATTTAACAGATCATACACATTTGTGTCATGATTGACTGCAATCCCTACAGAAATCAGGGGGTTTTGACCACTGATTTTTTTTTTTAATTTAATTGTGCTTTGGGTGCAAATTTAGAAGGCAAATTGATTTTACATTCAACAGTTCATGCACATTTGATTTCACACCCCAATTACCATTCCCAACCATAAAAAACTCTCCTGTCCCTGTGACTGCCCCCTCCTGTTCCCTTCTTAACTATGCATTACTGTCTGTCCAGCTTTCCTTCTATGTGAATGCTGCCCCTCTAGTGTCTCATGGCTGATTGCTCTAAGGGATGCATCTCCCAATAGTAGGTGGGTGCATAGCCCTGGGGTAGGTGATCTGCATGCTTCCTACTGTTGGGCTGAGAGCCAATCCTGGGAGTAAGTCCTTTTCTAGGCCCGAAGTATAACCTAGGGCCATAGTCTCAGGGATTCCACTAGACTCTATCTACCAGTAATTCTGGTCATTTTTGGTTTTGAATTTTGTTCCACATTTTTCTTACAACTCTATCCAGGGTCTCCAGTTTTGATCCCTTTCTGAGTGGTTGGCATTGGTAGCTGGGCACCATCTAGTTCTTCTGGTCTCAGGGTCATGAAGGCTGAGATCCTCATGATCCATCTTATCCTGGGCCTAATTGTTTCTAGATGCCTTTGATTTTCTTCACTCTTCTTTGATTCAGATGAGAGGAGACCCATAGTTGCATCTTAGATGGCCACTCAAAACTTTTAAGAGTCCAGTTGCTACTCACCAAAGTAGGTTGTAGAACAAAATTTTTATGTACTATGTTGTGCCAACTGAGCATAATGTACCCCAAGGCTATGGCCCTGAGTCCACAGGCCCAGTGATTCTCTCTTTCAAGGTATTTGATTGTCTCTGAGAAGTTACTCCAAATCTGTCTTCTGTTCCTTCTGTAATGTATGTATCTAATTTTGTAACACAAGTGTATACATAAGATTATCTTCAGCCAAATCTATCTTTGGTCTAGGGTATATTCCTGTTTGCCTACCCCCCACCTGATCTTCTCACCTGTCTATACATTTATCCATAGCAAAGTTCAACAAAACAAAAAATTATAAATGCTGATGAGGTTGTGGAGAGATTGGAACTCTCATACATTGCTGTTGGGACTGCAAAATGGTACAACCATTATGGAAAATGGTATGGTGTTTCCTTAAAAAAACTGAAAATACCATTTGATCCAGCAATTCCATTACTAGAAAAATATCCTAGAGATGTGAGAGACAGAACATGAACAGACATATGCACACCGATGTTCATCACAGCAAAATTCACTATAGCAAAGAGATGGAAACAACGTAAGTGCTCATCAACAGATGAATGGATAACCAAACTATGGTACATTCACACAATGAAATACTATGCAACATTAAAGAATAATGAAGAATACATGAATCATCTCACAAAGTGATGAATTTGGAGGACATTATGCTGAGTGAAATAAGTCAATCACAAAAGGACAAATATTATATGAGCCCATTATTGTAAAAAGTCAAGGAAAGTTTACTCAGGGAAGGAAATTCACTTTGTTGATTACCAGGGAAGGGAGGTGTTCTGGTAACCTGGTGCCGCTCTGACAGGAATATACCACAAATGGGATGGCCCTAACAAACAGGAGTTTATTGTCTCACAATTTGGAGGCTTTAAGTCCAAGTTCAAAGGGTCAGGCTCTAGGGGCTGGGTGGAAGCCCCTCAACCTTGGGCTTCAGCTCTGCCTCCAGCTCCTGGCCCACTGAAGCTAGAGGCTTTTCTTCACTCAGACAGCTGCTGGCTACTGAGGCTGCTGAGACTACTTACTCTGGCCAATGAGCTTTCAAAAACCCAGCCACTGTCTCCCTTCTGGATGGTTGCAATGGCCTTTCTCCTGCAATCCATTCCTCACATCAGAGCCAAGTGACCTTTTCACTTTCTTCTTGTCACTGTGATCAAGGACCTTCTTCTCCCACTCAGGGTTGTGAGGTGGCACTGCCTTGCCTGGACACCCTCTCTCTTCCCTATGGGCTCCCAAATTCCTCAGTGCCTTCCATGATGGCCAGGCCAGTCAGTCTCTCATGTACAGTGTTCTTTTCCTCTGCAGCACATTTTACCATGTACAATGGTGTGTCTAAATGATCTTTGGAGTCAAGTCTGCTGCTGATCAGACTTGTACCTCACCTTTGAACCCTGACCCAAAATGGTCTTTGCACTGGAGGGCTTGGTCAATAGTTATGATGAAGTGATTACATGTGCAACAGGGCAGAAGGGGATACAGATCTGGGGGCATAGATCTGAGGGTACCTGCTCCATGCCACATTGCTACCTCCACCATCAGAAGTAGGGGTGAGGAGCTGGCTAATGAACTCTGGGACAAGCGGGACTCCATGGGACCCATATTTGTTCAGGAGAGATTGGAGATGGTGCTGGAGGCTGGGCCTACTGCCCATTGTTGCCACTTTCCTTTCTACAAGTGTCACCCTCAGACTCTACCTTGAAGGGAGAGTTCTATCTAGATCCAGTTGTCATGCCAACATCATTAACATGGCTCACCCAGAAGCTGGAGGGAGAAGATATGTGTTCTGAAGGTGGAGTGTATTAGGTAAGACTGCTGCTACCCAACCCCTACCAACCCCTACTTGCTATCTTCATGGGTGATGTTCTTGATGTCATCCCACAGTTCTTCTGGTTTTCAGTCGTTGGTGTTCAATGCATCAAATCTATTCTTCAAATGGTCTCTAAATTCAGAAGGGGTATAACTTGTTTTGTCTTCAACTTCATGTTGAACTTGCATGTGGGCAGTTGATGGTCTGTTCCACAATCAGCTCCTGGCCTTGTTTTGGCTGAAGATATTGAGCATTTCCATTGCCTCTTGCCACAGATGTAGTCAATCTGATTCCTGTGCACTCCATTTGGTGATGTCTACATGTATAGCTGCTGTTTGTGTTGTTGAAAAACGTATTTGTAATGAATAAGTCATTAGTCTTGCAAAATTCTATCATGTGATCACTAATGTATTTCTGTCACCAAGGCCAAAATTTCCAACTACCAGTGATCCTTCTTTGTTTCCAAATTTTGCATTCCATTCAGCAGTGATAATTAACACATCTTGGTTGCACATTCCATCAATGTAAGACTGCAGAAGTTGATAAAAATCTTCAGTTTCCTCATCTTTGGCTTTGGTGGTTAGTGCATAAATTCGGATAATAGTAATATTAACTGGTCTTCCTTGTAGGTATATGGGTATTATCCTACCACTGACAGCATTGTATTTCAGGACAGATCTTGAAACATCCTTTCTGATGATGAATGCCACACCATTTCTCTTCAAATTGTCATTCCCAGCATAGTAGATCATGTAGTTGTCTGATTCATAATGGCCAAAACTGGTTCATTTCAGCTCAATAATGCCTAGGATATCAATCTTTATGCATTCCATTTCATTTTTGACAAGTTCCAATTTTCCTAGATTCATACTTTGTACATTCCATGTTCCTATTAATAATGGATGTTTGCAGCTGTTTCTCCTCAATTTGCGTCACGCAACATCAGCAAATGGAGGTCTTGAAAACTTTACTCTATCCATATTAGTAAGGTTGGTTCTACTCTGATGATGCAGCTCTTTCCCAGTCATATTTTGTGAGGCTTCCAACCTCAGGGGCTCATCTTCCCGCACTGTATCAGACAATGTTTCTGGGCTATTCATAAAGTTGCTCAGTAATGCATCAGTGTTTCTGTGCTATTCATAAGGTTTTCTCTGGCCAATTATTTGAGAAGTGGGTGGCCTTTTCTTTCTTCCTCATCTGTCTCAGTCTATAAGCTGTGTTGAAACTTGTGCACCATGTGCAACCCTGCTGGAATTTGAAACACCAGTGGCACAGCCTGATGCCTCACAGCAACATCCGAGCCACCACAGTACAACAAACTGACAGACAAGTTTGTCTCCCTTAGCTGTTCAAAACCTCTCCACTTCCTGCCTCTTGGGGGTTGGGTCTGTGTCCGTCCTCTTTTCTGAGATCCCTGCTACTCTGTCTGTAGTTCTACCAGCTTCTCCTTCCCTTGCTTCTTGCCTTTTATGGGTGGGGCCTCTGTTCCTCCCCTTACCTGAGATCCCTGTGACTGACACATGAATCCCTGCAACTGACACATGGAGATTTGGAAAGTTTGTTCAGGAAGTACTGGCTGGCATCCAGAGTCCTCACCCCTAGACTCAGAGGGCAGGAAGCCTGGCAGACCAGACATAGGAGCTTTGGAGACCAGAGCCCAGCAGGCAGGAGCCCAGAAGGAAAAACTAGAGGTCCTAGCCTCAAATGGGACAGCATCTGGTCTGAGAGTCTAGGACATGGGTGTTTCTGGCTGTCCTCTCACTTTGACTTCAGCCCCCATCACCACCTCTCTGGTCTATAGCAGTTCTACCTGGTTATGAGAGCTCCCAGTCCAGACAGCCTGGGATGTACCTACGCTACAGACCCTTCCCTGGCTCTTTGCCTTCTGCAGGACTCTTTTTTGTTACCTTTCCTGCCATGCACTTAATTGCTTTGTATGACCCTTCTAGACATGGTCTTTGTGACTCTCATCAGAGAATGGGGTGGGACTATGTTTGTGGACTGTAAGTGGAATTGGACAATTTGTTAGTAATGTAAATAAGCCGTATGGAACTCTAACAAGGGAATTGTTCTGTTTTGCCATCCCTCTAAGCTTAACATGAGCCATCCCAGGGGTGGAAAGGAGGGATCTCATGGCCATCACAAAAGAAGAGCCAAGAGTGGAGTGCAACCTTTGGACCTAAGATCCCTGTGCTGAACTCCTCTATCTAGGAGACAGAGTGCTGTGACACCAGTGTTGATGAGGAACAATGAGAAGCAGTGGCAGAGAAACAGTTGCAGCAGAAGCAAGAGACTGGCACGAGACAACTTAATTTCCTAATCTCCATGTGGGCTTCTTGGCCCACAGAGTAAGAGAGCTGAATATCTTCTGGCTAGCAGAGTGTCAACAATGCCTGTTGACATTTTGGCCTGTTGACTAAAAGAGCTTTGTAACTCTTTCTCAAGCAGGACAGAGACCAAGCCAAGGGGCTGAGGGCCAGAGAGATGCCAGCCTTCAGGCACAGCTCAGGGGAGGCTGTTCTGATTGAAGAACTGTACCCTGAGCACTCCTGATCCTGAATTGTAACTATTACTTCCCTGATAATCCCTATAATTGTTACAACTCTCTGTGAATTCTGTATGTCCACTGCAATGACTTATCAAACCCATCGGAGAAGCAGAGAATACCTTAGGAGAGACAGTTGGCTTCAGAATTGATACAGAGTTTGGAGGGTGGCAGCATGTCTGACATCTGCCTCATAGGAATCAGTCTTGGGCTGTTGATATTGATCTTGATCCTCCTCCTGCTTTGTGAAGTTAGAGGTTTCAGACAACACTGCTGCCATGCTATTTTTACACCTTCCCTAACTTCCTCACCTTTTCTTCCCCATCACACACTTTGAACTTTTCTTCTCTGTGTTCAAGATAGTCCTCCTCTCAGGATTAGCCAATGGCCCTACACCCCTTCCTAATGCTCCCTGTCTTGTGAGGGAGGAAACCAGGCGCTGTTGGAGTCCTGGAGTTCCTTGAGTCACAGAGGGCTCTCTGAAGGCTGGATGTGACTGAGGTGCAGCTTCATGACTTTGTACACTTCAGTGGATATCAGTTCTGTCTTCCAACTGGATTTAGTTCTTAGATACAAAGTTGAAGACCAGTCCATTTGTATAGCCCTACTGGACATAGACAAGTCTGCAAACTTGTATAATGTACATCTAAATGCTAACATGATTGAGGTGTCATCCTGTACCCTGTGGCCCAGGGCTTTCAGAGCAGACTGAACAGAAGGCCCTGGGTGTTGTGCACCTACACTTCTACAGCAGCTGTCACCTGTCACCTGTGGTCCCAGGACCAATCTGAGTTCAGGCTGATATGTAGACAATTGATACTGGGAAGGGTACCCTTAGTTTTCACCACATCTACAGACTTACAGTGGCATTCTCCATGGAAAAACATCAGCACAGGAATGCCTGCCCTGGTTGTTAAGATGCATGAATAATCCTGTCTTTGAACAGTGGAAGTGCAGAGTGTGGAGAATCCCCCATCTGAAGAGCAAGAATGTAGGACTTCATTGGGGCAAGACAGGGAAGGAAGGGCAGATATACTATATGAGGCTGCTGATCTCTGAGGATCCCCAGGCCAAGGGGACTCTCAGAGCAAGTCTTCTGTGCAACAGCCCTGTATAGAGCAACAGTGGCTGCATTATGCTCTTTGTTGCAGAAATAAAAGTGATAAACACAATGAATACAGTGCCAGGGCTAATGCTGGAGAATGATAATGGTCATATTCTGGGCCTCTTTCATGGTGGAAAGATTCATCAGACTCAGAGAAACTGTTGTGATGATGGACAGAAGGAAGGTAGGTGCCCAGTGGGTACACAAGGAGGTGGCCAGAGAACAAAGCTAGTACCCCAAAATGAAAGACTCTCACACTGATGGGACTGTAGGCCATGTGGGGTCTAGGTGCCCTGGTGTGGCATGGTAGCAGGGTCTCAAAGCCCCTGCTTCCAGCCTAGAATCCATGCACTTACTTATCCATCAAACAAGGTTCCTAGTGGACTGAGTCCTGATCTGGAGGGCAGTTAGACTCAGCTGGCTTCCATTGTCATTAGATAGGATCTGTCTTTCCCTGTACTAGCTTGCTTCTATGTCTACTGTAATCTTTTTATAACTGAAAAATGTGTGGCAGGGTCTTCTGAGCTCCTTTGACTTCACAAGGGGGAAGGAGAGTCAAAATCAAAAGCAGAAGATTGTTGATTCCTATGAGGCAAAGATCAGACATACTTCCTTTCATCAAACTTTTTACCAATTTTGACACCAGCCATCACTCCTACTCTCTACTCTTCTGCTAGGTTTGATAATTTGTTGCAATGGCTACACAGAACTCACAGACCATGTTCACAGTTATGAGGTTTATTACTGATATAACAGTTTACAATTCAAGATCAGGAATACTCAGGATACAGTTATACAATCAGGACAGCCTTCTCTCAGATGTACACAAAGACCCCTTGGCCCAGCCTCTGCCCTGCTCAAACAAGAGTTACAAAGCTCTTTAACTCTGCTAATAAGTGGCCAGTGGCACCCCATTCCAACAGCAACCCTCAACCTGAACGTGCTCAACTCTCTCACTCTGTGAGTCAGCAAGCCTAGCTCCATCAACAAGTGCTCAAAGGCACTACTCTCTACCAGAAGCTTCCTGCTCAAAGGTGCTTAGCTTTTTTGCTCTATCTTTCGGCAAGCCCTCTATAACCACCTTAATCCATGGGCCAGGAAGCCCACTGCATCATCTCATGTCAGTCTCCTGGTTCTGTTGCTGCTTTCTCTGTCACAGCTGTTTCTGGTGTTATGGTTCTTTCTCTCTGCCTCCTGGGTCTAGGCAGTTCTCAGTGCAGAAATATTCTGTCCCCATCTCTTCTTTATGTTGGTCTTGATATCTCCCCTTTTCACCTCAGGGAAGGCTCATTTTAAACCTAAGGGATGGCAAAATTGGCCAATGCCCTCATTAGGGTTACATACATTTTATTTGTTTGGTCCCACCCTCACAAGGGTGCCATGAAATTAGCAAGCTAGCCTATCCTCTTGGGGGACAGGGAGCACAAGCACCTTATTTGTATAGTGCAACCTAGTCATTGTGTGGAACTCAGAAAGACTATGGCTAAAAGGGCCATGTTAGGTAATTCACTGCACCATAGGCCACTCCCTGACTCTCCTAGCCAATGTTCTTTCATACTTAAAGAATTGACTTCCCTTTCCCAATCACTTTACCAGTCATTAACAGTTTGTCCTTCAATAGGGCAAAAAAGTTCTCAGGGTAGGGTTATTCAGGTACCAGCTACTCAAGTCTGCTGCAGGTATCTCATCTGTTCATGTTCTCCAAAAGTTGTCTTGGCTTGTCTAGCCTCTGATAAAATTTAACTGAGAGATTATTCCCTTGCCCTTAGCCTCGTGAAGTATCAGCACAGCAAAACTTTAAGAGACTTTATGTTAGCCACTGCACTGCAGTCCAGCAGTTCCCCTTAGTCCACTCTTTCACAGTTACTGCTTCTACAGTTGCAGGTTGTACAATCATAATTAACCCTGTTAACAGTCAACACTCACAGCTGAATCATATAATCCTATCAACATCTTCCTTCACTCTCTCTTCCCCAGACCCAGAAAAAAAAAAAAAAAAAAGAGGAAAACTATTCAGTGAAGGAAAAAGAGGAAACTGTTCAGTGAGGATCCTCTCTTGTCCCACTCATTTTGAATGTAAGTACACCCATGAAAGCATATAAACCAGCCACTTCATTCTTTTACCCGCTCCCCCATTAGCCAATGTTTAAATTGCCTATCTCTATCAGCATAGTGCCTAAGGCACTTGACTGCTAACCAGAAGGCTGGCGGTTCAAACCCACCAGCTACTCCTTGGAAGGAAGGTTGGGCAATCCTACTTCCATAGTGATACTGCCTCGGAAACCCAAGGAGGGGTCGCTATGAGTTGGAGCCGACTCGATGGCAAATAACAACAACAACAACAATCTCTATCAAATCAGTACTCTGAAGAGACAAGCATATTCCTTGGCCTGAAGAATCTTCTGTTCCAATGGAATATTGAGCGTCTGTGTCCATAAACAAAGTTCAGTCCAGAAAAAGCCATCATATTGCAGCAATTTACACTAGCTCACAGAGTCAAATCTTTCTCTCTATCTCTCATCATTCCATAGGTCAGCTCATCCCTAGCCCCCAAAGGCTAATTAGCAAGCACCACTCCTATGATAGGGAGCTCTGGTAGCATAGTGGCTAAGACACTTGCCTGCTAACCAGACGGCTGGCGGTTCAAACCCACCAGCCACTCCTCGGAAGGAAGGTTGGGCAATCCTACTTCTGTAGTGATACTGCCTCGGAAACCCAAGGAGGGGTCGCTATGAGTCGGGGCCGACTCGACGGCACATAACAACAACAACAACAACTCCTATGATAAGGACTCCACAGAACTCCCTGCACTTCAGACCTGCTAACCTTTACTCTTTCACTCCTAGCCTTTATGGGCTAGATCAATGAGTCACAATGGAACATGTTAAAACTCAGTTCTCTTCATTGCTACACCTCACCCACTTCCATTCATTTTGTGGTCCCAGATGGTCACATCAAGCAAGCATATCAGTCTATCTATTAACAGTTCCCTTTAACTTCAGGTCCTGGAATGGAGTTCTGAAGAGCACTGATTTTTCCTGCCTCATTTCACCCAAAGGCAAACTGCTTACTGAATATTCAAAAAGCAAAATAGTACATTTTTATTCTGCAGGTCCTTCCTTCAAAAGCAAATCTCTTGCTCTGTCAACAGTTCAGGGTAGGTCTGTGTGTCTTTTCAAATGCAAATTTCCCAACTGGAAAGATTCTAGGTGGGGCTCAGGTTTTCCACCTAAACCCCTAATACTGCGTACACAGAGATTAGTGGATTGAAACAAAAACCCACATTTCTTTGGGGGTAGGGGGGGAATTTTAGTTCCTTTTTTAGCATATCCAAAGAAGTATTGGGTAATATATATCCAATCCAGTATTCCACTACTTGGCTGTCAATTTGTTGTACTATGGTGGCTTGTGTGTTGCTCTGATGCTGGAAGCTATGCCACTTGTTTCAAAGGAGCTTTCAGACTAATACAAACTAGAAAAAAAGACCTGGTGATCTACTTTATAAAGTTTTTTTTTAAAAAAATTCAGAACATTTTCTAGGTTCAGGTGGCACTCAAATAACAACAAGGGAAGAGTTGCCTCCTCAAAGTAGAATTGAGCTTAATAACATGGGTGGAGTAGAGCTTTCAGAACTGGCATTTGCTCATGTGCCATGACTCAAAATGAGAAGAACAGCTGCAAATAACCATTAGAAATTGGAACGTGGAATGTATGAAGTATGAGTTTAGGAAAATGGGAAGATATAAAAAAGGAAGTGGAATGCCCTAGGCATTGATTAGCTCACATGGACTGGTATTGGCTATTTTGAATTGTACAATCATATGGTCTACTCTGCCAGGAAAGACAAATTGAAGAGGAATGGTGCCATGTTCATTGTGAAGGAGTTTTAAAAAAGAAAGATTAGCCATTAGTTAATAGTTTTTTAAGTGAGGTTATGGGGTCATGGAGAGTTCATTGTATTAATCGTTGGTTTTGTTTGAAATATTTTGTAATAGTAATTTTAAAAAGAACATTTCAAGATTTGTCTATCTCCTGAAAAAGTCATAGGGTAATATCCATATGCCTATGAGGAAGATCAGTTAATATGACTGTGATGGTTAAGTTTGTGTCAACTTGGCTAGGACTGATTGAGTGGCTGGGCAGCTGAATGTAGTATTCCCCATGATGAGACTAGTAATCAACTCCATGGTGGAATATACTGTGAGCAGCTGACTAGCTGCTTTTGGGTATGTGGTCTGCTTTCCATATATAAGAAACAGCTTTGGGAATGATCTTTAGCCTATGGTATGCTTGAACCCTGCATGTAGCCATGTCTTTGTTCAGCAGCCTGCCATGCCCTGCCGACCTTGGGACTTTCAGTGACTTGAATTAATGGCCTGCCATGTGTTTTGGTAACATCTGGTCTGTGCCATTTTATTTGTCAACCTTGGGCTTGTTAGCCTCAGGCAGTCAGTGGCTTCCTGAGTGAAGAGTTGCCTCTACCTTCATTGGGCCAGGAGCAAGAGGCAGAGCTGAAGCCCAAGGTTGGGAGCTTTCACACAGCCCTTAGAGCCTGGCACTTTGAACTCGGACTTCTAGTCTCCTGACCTGTAAGAGGTAAACTCCTGTTTGTTCAAGCCATCCCATTTGTTGTAGATTCCTGCCAGAGTGGAACTAGATAACCAGAACAATGACTATGACTCAAATAAATGTACCAACCATTAATCCCAAAAATGAAGAAATTGAACATTGTTACTAACTTCTGCCAACTAAAATTGACCAAACATGCAATTAATATGCATTGATAATTACAGATGATATGAATGTGAAAGTTGAAAACAAAGAAGAAGGATCAGTAGTTGGAAAATATGATGTTGGAAATAGAAATGATGCTGGAGATTGAAGTGATAGAATTTTGCAAAATCAACAACTTATTCATTGTAAAATACTTCTTTCCAGAAACATAAATGGCAACTATAGACATGGATCTCACTGGATGGAATAGGCAGGAATCAAATCTAGTACATTTGTGGTAAGAGATGATGGAGGAGTTCAATATCATCAGTCAGAACAAAACCAGGAATACTGTTGCTCATATGCTAGTTCAAGTTGAAGGTGAAGAAGATGATAAGAGAGCCAAAATATGATCTTGCGTATAGCCTACCTGAATTTAGAGATCATCTTAATAATAGATTCAACACATTGCACTCTAATGACCAAAGACTAGATGAGTTGTAGTATGACATCAAGGACATCATTCATGAAGAAAGCAAAAAGTCATTAAAAAGACAAGAAGGAAAGAAACGACCAAAATGGATGTCTGAAGAGACCCTAAAACGATGCTCTTGAATGTAGAGTAGCTAAAGCAAATATAATAAATGGGGACAAAAGAGCTGAACAGAAGATTTCAAATGGCATCTCTAAAAGACAAAGTATATGCAAAGACCTACAATTGGAAAAACAAAGGGAAGCACATGCTAAGCATTTCTCAAGCTGAAAGAACTGAAGAAAAAAATTCAAGCCTTTAATTGAAAGATTCAATTCAAGATATTGAACAATGCAGGGAACATCAAGGGAAAATGGAAGGAATACATAGAGTCACTATATCAAAAATAATTTGTCAACATCCAACCTTTTCAAGAGATAGCATATGATCAAAAATAAACGGTAATGGGACTTCCGATAAGATGGAGGAATAGGTAGACAAGTGACACAGACCCTTTTCAGCAAAGAAAAGAAAAACCAATTGACAGAGACACAGAAGATAATCCTGGAGCCCTGAGCTTTGAAAGCAACTATACAGAAGTGGATTAGGTACCAATTAGTGGAAAAACCTGAATGAAAACAGTGAGTACAGAGATGATCAGAGCTGCAGACTGTCAGCTACTGTGACAGGACCAACAGCCTGAATACTTCCAAGTGGTGTTGGGACCTGAGAATTGACCTAAAGATCAGCCCTGGTCACCAAAGTCTGCAAGGATGACTGCTCTGGTGGCCAATGACTAGAAAGGGAAACAGCAAGGAGGGAAATAACCTGAGCTGTTGACTTTCCACTGTCCAGAGAGCACAGCCATTTTGATTATTTACATGTGGCAGCCATTTTGGATATTTAAAGTGAGTGAGGGTGCATCCATTTTGAATGTTTATAAACGGCAGCCATTTTAAAGTGACCAAGGGAAGAGCCATTGTGAATCTTTACAAGTGGCAACCATTTAGGATTTTAAAGGAATAGTATTCTCACTTGGATTTCAGGGACCTAGGAATAGGCTCTGTTTACCAAGGTCAGCAGGGACATACAAGAGGCTGACAACACGAAAGGAGACAGGTGATGAGTGTATAAATGCTGTCAGCTAGTGAATAGAGGAGCACATCACAGTGCCCTGTTTGCATAGATAACGTACAAAGAAAACGAAAATCATGGGCAAGTCACTCCAACATACAATCACCAATTAAATATAAACACAAAAACATCACAATGCCTCAGAGACAACAGAGCATTACAGTCCATACAAAGAAGAAGATAAAGCAGGAGAAACAAGGGACCAGGATACAAACTTAAAACATATCCCTGAGGAAGATGC
>NW_006922099.1:1803883-1805915 GCF_000298275.1 Orycteropus afer afer | reverse complement strand
TATGTGCCGTCGGGTTGGACCCAACTAATAGTGATACCTCCTTGAGTTTCCGAGGCAGTATCACTACAGAAGTAGATTGCCCCATTTTCCTTCCGAGGAGTGGCTGGTGGGTTTGAACCACCAGCCTTCTGGTTAGCAGCCAAGTGCCTTAGGCACTATGCTACCAGAGCTCGCAATATTTAACAAATACTAAAACAATAGCAATGAAGGAAGTGATAACACAATTCATAAACAAAACAAGCTCACCATAGAAGTTTATATGGAACAAAGAAATAGACACCATGAAAAAGCACAATTTAAAAATGACAGCAACAGATTCATATTTGCCAATAATTACAAATCTGACAAGGGACTTATCTCTAAGATTTATAGAAAACTCCAATGCCTCAACAGCAAAGGTATTAACAATCCAATTGAAAAATGGGCAGAAGATATGAATAGACACCTCACCAAGGAGCATATTTGGCTAGCTAATATGTGAAGAGACACCCAGAATCATTGGCCATCAGAGAGATTGAAATCCAAACAACAAGATACCATCTCACCCCAGCACTGATGGCAGGTTCAACGAGACAGAAAATAACAAATGCTGGTGGAGACTTGGAGAGATTGGGACTCTCATACACTGCTGGTGGGACTGTGAAGTGATACACCCACTGTGGAAAGCAATATGGTGATTACTTAGAAACCTGGAATTGGAGACAACATTTGGCCTGGCAATCCCATTACTAGGTATATATCCTAGAGAGGTGAGAGCCAGGACAGGAACAGATATATGCAAACTCTTGTTCATCACAGCACTATTTACAATAGCTAAAAGACAGAAAAAACCTACATGCCTATCAACGGAAGAGTGGATGACCAAACTATCATGCATACACATAATGGAATGCTATGCAGCACTAAAGAATAATGTAGAATCTGCAAAAGACTGAATGATACGGATAAACTTGGAGGACATTATGCTGAGTGAAATAAGTCAATCACAGAAGGATAAATATAGCATTAGTTTGTTGTTGTGCAGTGTCAAGGAAAGGTTTATATATGGAGGAAAACTTTCTTTGTTGATTACCAGGGGTGGGAGGGGAGGGGAGCGAACAACGCAAAAAAAAAAAAAAAAATGCATTGACCCATGCCAATTTAGTTTTGTGTATTTCACTGTACATAAATTATATTTCAATAAAATGCATTTGAAATAAATAAACGGTAATGAAGGAAGAACTTCATGCTGAACTGAAGGTATTAGTAAATAACAAGACTCCAGAAATTCACAGAATATCCATTGAGTTGCTTCAACACTGGAAGCACCCACTCATCTATGCAAGGAAAGTTTTTAAATCAATGACCTGGCCAACCGACTTGAAGAGATCCAGAACATAGAAATGTCATACTGAAGATAATTCAAAAATAGTTACAGCAATACAGTAACAACAGATTGCCAGATATTCAAGCCAAATTCAGAAGACGTATACCAAGAGATATCATTGCCAATGTCAAAAGGATTTTGGCTGACATTTCCTCCTTCTCCACCAATGGGCCAATGAAAAAAACCACCAAGAAGAGCCTGAACCACCCTTGGCTGCTCTTCACAAACAGTTAACAGAGATATAAATACAATGTCACGATTCTTCGGAAACAACAGACCATCACAGTCCACACAAAGAAGCAGGATAAAGTGGTAGAAACAAGGGAGCAGGATATAGACCCAGAACACACCCCTGAGGAAGAAACAGCATTGCAACTCTCTGATAAGGAATGCAAAAGAATTTAGATATCTTCAAAGGATTGAGAGACAGACCAAAGAAAACACAGAAAAAACCTTACAAGAATTTTGCAAGACAATACAAGAACAAAATGACAAATTAAATGAAAAATTAGAAATTATTCTAAATCTACAGATAGAAATCCAGAAGATTAATACTAAATTGACAGAAATAGATAATACATTGGAAGAGCAAAGGAGAAGAATTGATATGATGAAGACAGAATTAATGAGATGGAAGAAAAATACCTGAATACTTCTTTGGAAAAG
>NW_006922099.1:1782331-1797796 GCF_000298275.1 Orycteropus afer afer | reverse complement strand
GGATGGACACTGGGAAGAGGTAACTATGGGGAGGAAGTGGAAGGGGAGCTGTTGCATTGTGGTAAACTGTGGTCAATGAGATGAGACAAAGTATATGTGAACTGCTCTATGGAAAGTGAATTTTCTCTGTAAATCTTCACCCAAATCACAATAAAATAAATAAATAAATAAAACTAGACTAACAATAGTAAAAAAAAAAAAAGAGTTTTGGCTGAAAGCAGAGAATACCAGAAATATGTTTACCTGTGTTGTATTGACTATGCAAGGGTATTTGATAGTACGGATCACAACAAATATGGAAAAAAGTTCAAAGAATGGGAATTCCAGAACACTAATTGTGCTCATGTGGAACTGTACCAAGGAGCAGTCATTCAAACAAATGAGGGGATAATGTGTGGCTTAAAATCAAGAAAATTGTGTGTCATGGTTGTATCCTTTCACAATATTAAACCTATATGCTGAGCAAATAATCTGAGAAGCTGGAAAATGTGTAGAAAAATGCAGCATCAGAATTGGAGGAAGAGTCATTAACAACATGGGATATGCAGTTTACTTTCCCTTCCCTGCTAAAAGTGAAGAAAATTTGAAACATTTTCTAATGAAAATCAAAGACTACAGCCTTCAGCATAGATTACATCTCCACATT
The DNA here is from genome assembly GCF_000298275.1 of Orycteropus afer afer. Classification (NCBI taxonomy): domain Eukaryota; kingdom Metazoa; phylum Chordata; class Mammalia; order Tubulidentata; family Orycteropodidae; genus Orycteropus; species Orycteropus afer. The sequence continues at coordinate 1,797,150 of NW_006922099.1, read as the reverse complement.
AAAAAAAGAAAAGAAAAAAAAAAAAAACCCTCACCACTGGATCAATAAGCAACATATTGATAAACACAAAGTATTGAAGTTGTCAAGAGTTTTATTTTACTTGGATCCACAAACAATGCTGATAGAAGCAGCAATCAAAAAATCAAACAACATATGCTTTGGAAAAATCTACTTCAAAAGACCTCTTTAAAATGTTAAAAGCAAAGATGTCACTTGGAGGACTAAGATGCACCTGACCCAAATCATTCTGTTTTTAATTGCCTCATATGCATTTGAAAGGTGGACAATAAATAAAGTAAACCACAAAAGAGATGATGCATTTGAATTATGATGTTGGCGAAGAATATTGAATGTACTGTGGTCTGCCAGAGTAATGATCACATCTGTCTTGGAAGAAGTACAGTCAGAATGCTCCTGAGAAGTGAGGATGGCAAGAGTTTTTCTCATGTACTTTGGATATGTCATCAGGAGGGATCGGACCAGTCTTTCTAGAAGGACATTGTGCTTATAAAGTAGAATGCCAGTGAAAAAGGAGAAGAACCTCAATGATGTATATTGACACAGTGGCTGCAACAATGGACTCAAACATGGCAACAATTGAGAGGATGGCACAGGACCTGGCAATGTTTTGTTCTGTTGTACATAGGATTGCTATGACTTGTAATTGACTTAACAGGACATAATAAAAACAATCAAGTATTGACAGAAGATGAAGTTACACCTTCTCTGTTAGCTATAATACCCAATATTCATTTCCATCATACATTGAAAAGTATATTACAACACTAGACAGGAGAAACATTCAGATAACTGTTTTAAAAATATTCCAGTTTCACCTTCTCCATATATTGACTAGCTTCCCATTCATATGCATATGGCCTGGGCCTTTGGCTGAGTAAAACTGAAGGTATCAATCATTTTGCTTACCCAGCCTGGCTTTTGCCCTAAACCACTCCAGATAGGACTTTTCTACCCTCAACTGCAGTATAACATCCTTACTTTCCTTTCAGCCACAATGCCAGAATACCAGAAGGAAAAGAAGCATGGGCTTACTTGATTTTACTAATCTGTAGTGAACAATTTCAAATTTTTTCACCACATTGAAGATTCTACTTCTATGTATGTTTGTACTCTTACACTCTTCCATCCCCAAAGTACCTTTCTACTGAATGAAAGCCTCTTTTCAAATTTACAGTCCCTGACAGTAAGCTTACTTGTGCTTACTGAATTTACTGTTAACAGTTTCATGTGTCTTGTTTTATTTTGTTTTTCCCCACCACATCTATGAAAAGCTCAGCCCCTTTTGATCCTCTATCTGACTGGTCATTCTCTGACCACTGGTCCTTGGGGTGTGAGCCAGCAGCTTGCTGTCTAATCTGCAGACTTTGAGATTTGCCAACTCCTACCCACCAGCCACTCCTCGGAAGGAAGGTTGGGCAATCCTACTTCCGTAGTGATACTGCCTCGGAAACCCAAGGAGGGGTCGCTATGAGTCGGGGCCGACTCGACAGCAAATAACAACAACAACAACAACAACAGCTCTATGAGCCAGTAGCCTGCCATCAGATCTACTGATTTGGGTTCATCAACCTCTGCAACCATGCACATCAAGAGATGCCTCCCTCTGACTCCTGACCCACAGATTTGGGACTTGCCAGCCTCCCCAACTGTATGAGTCAGTCTCTCTCTATCATTGGTTTTCCTCCTCTAGAGAACTGAGTATAAGACATTTGGTAGCAATAGGCGTTCTAGTCGAACAAAATCTTAAGGATGAATTTTCTGGATTATTTCTCAATTCTGTTGTTAGGTGCTGTTGAGTTGACTCTGACTTATCGCGACCTTATGAAAAACAGAATGAAACACTACCTGGTCTCAAGTCTGGTTAGATCCAAATACATTGATTACTCTAATTCCAATAGGGAAGAGGGTATTGCTAATCCATGCTGTGAGGAGCCAGTAGAAATACATAAAATATCACCATCATTATTAGATCAAATATTTGTGAGAAATGAGATTCTAGGTGATTGTGTATTTGACACTTTTCAGTATTTTTGTCACTTGAGAAGTATAACGAGGCTGGCTGGTTGGTTCTGCTTTCTCTAGGCAAAGTGGCAAAAGAAATAGAGGAGCTCAGGGCTTCAGAGTCACAGAACAAGCGCTGCATACAAGACCTGAAAGTTATCACTGGTGCCTGGAAGAAAGCTTTAGTTTTTGCAGTAACAGAGCAGATCTTGCTGAAAACCAAATCCATAGTCTTATCTTAAGAGTGGCTGAATTACAATACCAATTGATTTCCCAATTTCAAATGGTGTCTGAAGTTAAAGTGGGGTGTTGATAGGGAAGAAATAGAATCATGAAACTTGGGATGGGGACATATGGGTGGAGAATCAGGAAGCTGGGAACACGGAGCCCCTAAATTCTCCTGAATCACTCCTGCCAACAGAACCAGCCCTTTTACTTCAATTTTAAGAGATTATTCCATCTTTTTCTGCTAAACTACCCTCCTGGACACTTGCCTGCTAACCAGACGGCTGGCGGTTCAAACCCACCAGCCACTCCTCGGAAGGAAGGTTGGGCAATCCTACTTCCGTAGTGATACTGCCTCGGAAACCCAAGGATGGGTCGCTATGAGTCGGGGCCGACTCGACGGCACATAACAACAACAACAACAACCCTCCTGGATAAAACCATTAACCCTTCTACCTTATCTGTTGAGATTAATCCAGTTGGGCCTAAAGAAGCTTTGTTTGAGATAGTATAAAGAAGCTTTGTTTGAGGTAGTACCAGGGGCAGTGCCTAGAGCATTGCTTGAGGCACATATTTTACATGACATTGCTGAATGTCCCCAGGACCCCTCTTCACAACTCAGTTTTGCTTTTAGACCTATAACTAGACTTAAGTCCCATTGAGTTTCAACAGGTGAACTACAAAGTGTGAGCCAGGATGAGGTGTGCTATAGCCCACTGCTTGATTTTTCTAATATATACAAACAGAAACCTGGGGAATATGTGTGGGAATGGCTGTGATATAATATTACAAGGAACATAAAGTTTATCAATAATGGGCCCACTATGCACAGATTCTTCATTCAGTATTTCAGCTTAAGAGGTTAAAAAGAATCTAATAGTTTAGTTGATGGGTTCACTGAACCATGGATTATGTGGTGGCCTACACGAAATCAAATTGAAATACCAAACCTCCCTTGTATACCTTAGAAGGTATCCAAAGGCTTACGGAAATTGGCATGTTAGATTGGATTTATCAAGTTGGATCCATATACCAACCCATGAGTGTCCAGAGGACACAGTTGTTTCCACAGTAGTAAGAAACAATTTTGTGAAAGCATCCTTGAAGACTGCTGTGCTTGTTATTTTATGTAAGTCAGATTTGACAGTAGGAACTGCCCTAATTGAATTACCATTTTTTATACAACATGCATTTTCTACTTTTGCTTATCAATTGCAAAAAGTTAACATAGTATGTTTATAAAAATACCTGCCGGGAGGAGGGAGAAGTTTGTAGATGAATGTAGAAAGCATGTTTTATTTGGGTAAAAATATGGTAAGATACAGTGGGGCTGAATGGACCCCATGAAGGTAGGGGTCAAGTCATGACACTTAATCACCAAACACAAGAAGGCATAGTTAGCATAATAGCGGATAAAAGCAGTAATCAGAATAGACTGACTCATATGGACTTATGGCATTGGCTACTTAGTCATTGTGTCCCTAGGAGTGAAATAGACAGGAAATATAATAAATATTGGTGGCATAGTGTCTAAGGCATTTGACTGCTAACCAGAAGGCTGGAGGTTCAAACCCTCCAGCTACTCCTTGGAAGGAAGGTTGGGCAATCAACCTCTGTAGTGATACCACCTCAGTATCAGATCCAACTTTAGGACAGTGAGTTTGTTTTTTTGGTTTGGTTAGTTTGTACAACGGAAAAATTCTAGGTCAAGTGAACAGCATTATAACTTGAATCAACAAAATAGAGAGTCACTGCCAATTCCCAGAATTTAATGACTTTACAGACCCACAGCAACTTGAGTGAAGGGGAAACCTGGTTCCCTTGAGGAAAGATCCCACTTATACTGTCAAAAATTTATATTGTGGATCTACAACCCTTTCTTTAAAAGAGTGACTGTTTACTGGGGAAAAGGAAATAATCTGACTTTTCTGACTATTGTACCCTGTTTTTGCTATCTAGAGAACCCCACCTAAGACATTGTGATAGAATTCCAACACATATTTTTTTTGGGGGGGGGGTTTGCAAAATTCAATACATAAAACTTTCTCTGTGAGGAGTAAATGCCAGGTCCAGGCGAAAACTTGAAGTATGAAGATATGGTGGTCCCTGTGCTACGCAGCTCACTTCCTGACCCACCACAGCATCATCAATACATCTTACACACAAGCACCCTAGTCTTTAATAGAGTCATAGGGTGTAGCTACTCAAAGCACAGTGAATATGTTTGTAGCTGGTATTTAGGGATTCAGGAAGTTAGAAGGGATTCCAGGACACTCAAGGAAGAAATCTTGTATTGAAACCAATTGCCTTGCCTTGGGGAAGAGTACTTCCACTGCAATGGATATTCTACATTGGATGTAAGTGGTCCTGAAGAAGATGTTCTTTAAATTGATCACTTAGCAGAGGATTCCTGATTAGTAGGTGATAGAAGTAGAAGGAAGGAGTCAAAGCTGCACTGAAGGAATTGGCAAAATATAAGGCTCCAGGAATTGACAAAATACCCATTGAGATCAACAAATAGATGCCATACTGGGGGCACTTCTCATCTATGCCAAGTAATTTGGAAGACAGTTACCTAGCCAACTAGAAGAGACCCATTTTTGTACCCATTCCAAAGAAAAGTTATCCAATGGAATGTGGAAATTATAGAACAATATCATTAATATCACATGCAAGTAAAATCTTGCTGATGATAATTCAAAAATGGTTGTAGCAATATATTGATGGAGAACTTCCAGAAATGCAAACTGGATTCAGAAGAGGATGTAGATGAGAGATATCATTGTTGATGTCAGATGGAACTTGGCTAAAAACAATGTCAGAAAGATGTTTACTTGTGTTTTACTGACTAGGCAAAGTCTGTGTGGATCATAACAAATTATGGATAACATTGCAAACATTTCAGAACAAATTATGGACAATATTCCAGAACACTTAATTGTGCTCATGAAGAATCTGTACCTAGACCAGAAGGCTGTCATTCAAACAGAATAGGAGATACTGTGTTGTTTAAAATCAGGAATCAGGGTTGAATCCTTTCACCATACTTATTCAATCTGTAAACTGAACAAATAATCTGAGAAACTGGACTATATGAAGAAAAGCATGGCATCAGGATTGGAGGAAGACTCATTAACAATCTGTGATATGCAGGTGACACAACCTGGCATGAAAATGAAGAAGACTTGAAGCACTTACTAATGAAGATTAAAGATTACAGTCTGCAGTATGGATTATACTTCAACATTAGGAAAATTAAAATCCTCACAACTGGACCAATAAGCAGCATCATGATATATGGAGAAAAGATTGAAATTGTCTAAGATTTCATTTTACTTGTATCCCAATCAATACCCATGGAAGCAGCAGTCAAGAAATCAGACACCGTATTGCACTGGGAAAATCTGCTGCAAAAGACCTTTTTAAAATGTTGAAGAGCAAAGATGTCACTTTGAAGAGTAAAGTACACCTGACCCAAGACAAGGTATTTGCAATCACCTCAGATGCATAGGGAAGGTGGACAGTGAAAAAGGAAGACAAAATGCTTTTGAATTGTGGCGTTGGCAAAGAATACTGAAAATACCATGGACTGCCAGAAGAACAAACAGATCTTTCCTGGAGGAAGTGCAGCCAGAATGCTCCTTGGAAGTGAGAATGGCCAGACTTCATCTCACATGATTTGGTCATGTTGTCAGAAGGGACAATTCCCTGGAGAAGGTTATGATGCTTTGTAAAGTGGAGGGTCAACGAAAAAGGGGAAGACCCTCAACAAGATGGATTGATACAGTAGCTGCAATAGTGGACTCAAGTATATCAAGGATTGAAAGAGTGCTGCATGATGGGGTAGTGTTTCATTCTGTTGTGCATAGGGTTACTATGAGTTGGAATGGACTCAATGGCACCTAAGAACAAGAACAACAGGGGATAAAGGAGAAACATAGGAAAAATGAGAGGGAAGGAAATTGGCACTTGGGGTGTGCTTGAATACCAAGTGCTTTTGCATGTGCCTCATCTTATCCTCACAAACCCGGAGAGAGGAAAATTTTCCCCACATTTGCAAAAGTGGAAAATAGGCTCAGAGAGTCTGAGAAATATGACAAAAGACACACAACCAAAACTCAGAACTAGTCTGTCCTTTCAGAACTCCTAGGCTTAACTGCACCCTTTACCTCTGTGTTTGTTAATATTGTGTCAGCTTGTCTGGGTCATGATTCTCAGTGGTTCGTCTGTTATGATGTAGTCATTCCCCATGATGAGATCTAATGTAATGGAATCACCTTCATGATTAGATGTGGAATGAGCAGCCAATCATTTGAAAGGAAATTTCCCCAGGGGTGTGGTCTGTTTCCAATGTATGTGCATAGACAGACAGACAGATCTTGGGAAAATTCTCTTTCTGCTGGATTTGGATTCTGCATGTGGTGGATTATCATCTCTGGTCCAGGACTGGAACCAGTACCCTGCCATATCGCCTGCTGATCTTGGGATTGTTGCTTTCACAGCCTGTAAGCCAACAGTCTGCCATTTTACTTGCAATCTGGGATTCACGTCCCTGTGAAACCAGCAACCTGCTGTATTGCCTGCTGATCTTTGGTATGCCAGCCCCTGCAGCTGTGTGAGTCAAGAGAAGCCTCCAGCTTAATATTTGACCTATGAGCTTGGGACTTGCTAGTCTCTACAACTGTGTGAGCCTTGAGATAAATACCCACCCCAACACCCTAATACAGCTATATAAGCTTCACTGGTTTTGTTTGCTTCTCTAGATAACACAGCCTAAAACACCCTCTAAATGCTGCAACAAACAAAAGACAAGAGGCCACAAACCTGGATGCATATATCCTCAGGAGCAAGTGCAATAACTTTTGGTTCTCATTCAACTGCCTCTCCCCTCCTGAAATTTGGGGATGACTTCTGAGTTAAATAACAAGTTGAATGGATGTCTTCACTATGGGATTTGCTGAGACAACACTGAGAGGGAAACAGAGTACACAGAATTGTTGCATCCTCCTAGGGAAGGAGAATAGTGTCCCTGAACCCAGTATGAGGCTGCTGGACAGCTGACAGCATCTGTTGCAAATTCATAGGTTGACAGAACTGGGAAGGCAGGCTGTGGGTGGAAGGGTCCAGAGAAGCTGAGACCTAGCTTCATGGATCCATCCTCCCAAGTTTGCCCACCTGCCCAGGCTTGGCCAGGAAGGATAAGGTTCTTTGATTTTGGCCACTGAGACACTACCTGGCCACCCTCCTTCCACCCAGTGAAGGATCAAGGCTTCACTAGACCCAGCAGGAGCAGGATGTTTTTGTGAGGAATGGACAGTGCCTATGAAGATCCAGGAAGGTCACTGGGTGGGAGACCATGTGTCCAGACAACAGATGGGGTGGCTAAAGACTGTGTACTCACAGGCCCCTGGCCACAGCTCCTGCCCTCCTTCATGAAGCTGTGCCTTCCTGTGCACAGTGGTGTCCCTCACTGTCCCTGTCTTCATAATCCATAGGCAAGGGGTCATGGGGCAAAAAAAAAAAAAAAAAGTCCCAGGATGGACTGGCTACCACCTCAGAGAATAAGGACATGAATCTCACTTGCCCCACCCTGCCACCAGGCTGAGCCACCAGGCCTCAGCTCCCAAGTACTGAAAGGGCATTGTGATTAGGGGCACAGGAGACAGGTTGTCCAGGTGTGGCGGATACATCTGAGCCATTTGCCCAAGGGCAACCCACCTTCTAAGGGGTCTGCCTGCGGCCCTCCCAATATGTCACCTGCCACTTTTCTTTCCTACATGTGGGATGAAGTTCTTTTTCCTTGATGCAGGCTGTTTCCTTTGCTTATGCGCTGATGGACCATGAGAGCTTAGTGCCTCTCCCTTCACCCTACCCTGAGTTGGCAGCCTCTGACCTGCATTACCTGCCTCTTGGCTTGCTTCACATGCTACAATAGCCTCACCCACCCAACCAGGATGGCACCCCTTCCTGACCTGCCTTACTCTGTGCAGCTGTGCTGCCTCTCTCATCCATTACCCCTTGCTGTGGAGTAAATTGAAGATAACAGTTTAGGAAGCTCATGTCTGGACCCACGGTGACCTTTGGGGCATCTTCCATGAGCCAGATGAAGAAGGAAATGAAACATCCACTAGCCAGGACCCAGCCCTCCCCTGAACCCTACAGGTTCCCTTCACATCTCAAGCCCTGTGTAGGACCTGAAGACCCCAGATGTGTGTCAAACAGACCCTGTCTTCCCACTCATGAGGTGAGGACATGAATTGTGGGCATGCAGAATGGAACATATCCAGGGGCAGGTGACTGGGTGGCATGGCAAAAGACATAGGCTTTCTCCCTGACATAAACCTGGGAGAGAGGTTTGTTTCTGCCCCCATTTTACAGATGAGGAAGCCGGAGGTGAAGCAACTTCTCAAGAACTACCACCTGGCTCTTTTGCTGTGTGTGGTTGCTATAATGTTACACTATAGTACATGAAAGGGACCCCTGACATGGGAGGGATGGGCTTCACTATGTGGCATGTTGTGGGAACTAGCTCCAGGAGCAGTGGAGCCCCACTTGGAGGTTCCCATAGGAAGGTCACTTAATGGTGGCATAGGCTGGTGCTGGTAAGAATTTCCATCTTCAGTCCTTCCTTGGGTTCCCAGATGTACCAGGTGTAGCCTCTGTACTTTGTGAAGGAAAGGACTACCTGTTATAGAGCAACATCATGGAGTCTGCTTAAAGTAAAAGCAAAAGAGATTTATTGAGGGATAGAGACAGTCCAGACTGGGACGATGCACAAATTCACAGAGTGAAGATTGGCACTCCACCGGCAATGAGGAAGAAAATATTTTTATACAGTTGGAGCAGGAACTAAAATTTACACAATTATAAGTGGCTGAAAGAAAATCAGGTGAATCAAAGGAGGGATATCTAAGAGTGGGACTTAAGAAGGATAGATGGATAGCATATATGTGGATTACATGATTAGTTAAGTGTATGTAACTGCAAGTGTTCATGCTCTTCAGTTTATTACAGGATGGTTACAGGACTCTTGTGGGAATTTCCTAGGGAACTTAAAGTGCTCCCTTGAGTAGATTTGGAGAAACCAAAGAATCTGCCTGGATGCATAGTTACTTAATTAATTAAACCATGAGCTTTAATTATAATAGGAAAAGAGAGGATCAAGAGAAGCAGGATTTACAAGATAATAGAAGGGGAGGGGTTTACAGTCTATGTTAGCAGGTTGTGCTCCAGTGGGTGGAGGGGCTGGAATTGATTTAAGATGTCCACTAAATTCACCCATTTCTTGGGGGAATATTTATACCTGAGCCTGAGAAATTGGGGATGGGGTCTACGTGTCTGGGACTGGAAGGTTACGTGACAGGTTTCAAACTCAGTGGCACCTGGCTGCTCAGGAGAGAATCCCATGCAGTACTTTTTGGAACTGCTTGTGTTTGCTCTGATAAAGACACTTCCAATTAGAAGTTTAATTGCCCACAAAATAGCGTAGTGCCTAAGGCACTTGACTGCTAACAAGACGGCTGGTGATTCAAACCCATCAGCCACTCCCCGCAAAGAAGGTTGAGCAATCTACTTCCATAGTGATACCCCTTCAGAAACCCAAGGAGGGGTTGCTATGAGTCAGGTCATAACATAACAACATACATAACAACAACATCCTAAGGACAGCTTAATACCTGACATGGGGGTGGTGGTTACTACATGACAGGGGGTGAGAAGGGAAATGGCTTGCAGTTTCTTACAAGTGTGGCTAAATGAGATGGGGTTTGAGACCAATTTTGGGGGGTTGCAGTTACGGACTATACACTCCACCCCTAACACTCAAAATTCATTCTTACAATCTGTGCACCACCTCTCCTGCTATGTTCCTTGGACCTGGGTATTGAGTATTACAACCACCTACCATAAATACAATATAAACTGCAACATCCAAACAGCAAAATTAACATAAATGCTAAAATTCCAAATAAAAGATATTTACAGGTATATGGTAAAGAATTTACCCAGGAAGAAATGGGGTCTACACTTAAGTGCTGGATAGCAGAAATGTGAGTTTGCATATGCTGCAGAGCCTAACCAATGGTATAATTGTAATCAGGTATGTAGATACAGCAATTGGTACAAATTAGAGCACAGGTATCTCCCTGTGCAGCCATGAGAATGTAAAATTCTGTAAAATTACTTTCCTCATCTGGGTATGGCCTGAGATGTTTCATTTATGGCAGTGGCAGTATGCTTAGCGAGTGCTTCTACTTGCCACTCCACATCTATCATGGCGGTGATGGGAGTCAAAAGTGCCAGGGGATAAAACCACCAGCTTGTGTGGTGCTGTCACTGGTGTCGGTGATAAAAGGTATCCCAATTGGAGGGGTGTGCAGGCAAAGTTGTGTGTGTTACAATGGTGTGATGTAGTAAATTACTTGTTATGGCTTTTCTACCCATAAGTCTTTGTAAACTCCATAGTGGGATTTGCTGTGAGCAACTGAGGAGCTCCTGATTGTTAAAGTTATCCACCTGGGATATATCTGTTGAGAGTGGCACAAAGCAATGTTCTGGGAATTTTGCTCTCTCTCAGGTGTTTAGAATTCTGATATTATGATTGGTTAGTTTGGCCACTGTGCCAAGCTTAAAAGGAGCCCTCCTAGAGTCAGAAGGAGTCCCTCTGACTTCTGGCTAAGAAAGACATGCTATTGAGAAAAACAGGGTCCTGAGAAACACATGCTGCTGAGAAAGTGACACCAAGAAACACACACTGCTGGGAGAGAGACACCAAGAGACATGCACTGCTGATATAAGGCAGGCTGAGAGAGACTGAGTGTTTTCCTGAACTTGAATTGTAGCCTGGTGCTTCCCTAATAAACCCCATATCTGTGAGTTCTGTGTGACCACTGCAGCAAATTATTGAACCTAGCAGAGAAGTGGTGGGTGCTGCAGGACAAATGGTTGGTGTCAGGGCTGGGGGCAGGCAACATGCCTGGCCTTGCAGGGAGAGGCTATTGATGGTGACTCTGTATTCCTTTCATGGTAACCCCCGAGGAGGTCAGAAGATGTGGCCTCCCTGCCCTTTTGGCAGATGGATATGTAAGGATGCCACCAGGTACATTGCCCTGTCCAATTATAAGTTAAATAGGACCAGCCATAATTACCACGGGCCCATAGGCATCCCCATGGAGAGGAAAATGCCTCAATTTTATCATTTTTTTGTTTCCCTAACCACATGTATTATCAATTTTAATAATATTTTTGCAGAAGTGTGGTTAAAGCCACCCCATATCTTTGCTATGGTTACCTTGTGTCTTTTCTACACACCAGGGAGAGACAGCGTTTACTTGTAAAGACACAGCATGTGTCCTTCCTAACCCATGCCAAACAGCATGTGCTACTGGGCAGGAGACATTAACTTGTTCCCTAACTTGTGAAAAGATCTTATTACTGGTAAAGCTCCAGGAGGGTAAAGACACATTACCAATCACATTGGAAGAGGGGAGAAATGGTTTAGAAGTGGAGATGTCTTTCCAGTCATTTAGATTCTTCCATAGGGTTTCATTCACAAGCAATTTCCAGGGCAATCTAGTACACCCAGCAGTTGGATTGGTTTTGGACTTCCACCCAAGGTGAAGGCCCAACTTGCAAATAGAGTGTCAGACACCCTTAAGGGTAATAAGATAAAGTCTTTAAAGGAACAATCAAAGGTAAATCCTAATGATCTAGCAAGATACAGGCAGTGCTGGAAGTGAAGGTTAATATTATGTTTGGCAAAGTTTCTTCCCTGACTTATAATACCTTACTTTCCCTCCTACCAGCCCTTCAGTTTTGGGGAGGCCATATAATCTAAAGAAGGTACTGTGAATGCTCATAAGCTCATGAAATAAGTCCCCCTTTTCAATAGCGGCCCTGGAATAGTAATGGTAAGAATGCTTGGGGGTTTTGGGTATAGCCCGAGAGTAATAAGCAATCTAGCCCAGGCCCACAAGCGAAAGAAATCCCAAACCACTGAAGGCTTACCTGCCAGCTCCAAGGAAGGTTAATTACATGATCCCCTGTGCCTAGTTCCTGTGGCAAAGGCAAAAGGATGTTATTCTCATGACCTACTGAAGGAAGGAGGGTGTTGTCTTGGGTGGCTTTTAGCTGCATCTGAATAGTTAGTTTGCTGAGGTCCTTGAGGTAACATCTGATGGACACTCGGGCACTCCTGCTGCTTATATTCATTGATCTGTATCAGTGCTTCTGGGAGGCACTGTGTCCATTGTTGTTGAGAATGGGTCTCATTTTTTAGGGCTTACTTCAGCAGCCCATTCATTCTTTTGATGAGGCTGACCACAATGGGATTATAGGGCAAGTGAAAATGTCAGGCAATATTATGTTCATCTGCTCACTCTTTCCCTTCATACCCGGTGAAATGTTGGCCCACCATTGATGTCCGTGGGTGTGCCATAGCAAGCACAGAGCCAGTTGAGTTCCTGGATTGTAGAACACTGTGTGGCCCATTTGCATGTGTATGCTTGTAGTAAGCCAATTACAATATCAGCACAGTTTACAGCAAAACAGCAATTTTGCAAGGTAAGTATAGGGAAAAGAAAGAAAGGAAAAAAAAAAAACTCACTGCCATCGCATCAGATCCAACTCATAATGACCCCTCCTTGGGTTTCTGAGGCAGTATCACTAGAGAAGTAGATTGCCTAACCTTCCTTCCGAGGAGTGGCTGGTGGGTTTGAACTACCAGCCTTCTGGTTAGTAGTCAAATGCCTTAGGCACCACACTACCAGAGCTCCTGAGGTAGGCCTGGGGCCCAGATAATCCACTGGCCATCTTTGTGCTGGGGCTTGCCCATGGGGAATGCAGCCTATCTCCCGAGGAACTGGCTTTTTCCTTTCTAGTGAACAATGGTGACATCAGTGACAAGCTTCCTTAATTTGGACCATAGATATGGAAATTCCCATCCCTTGTGCAATGGCCCACAGAGTTCTCTGTCTTTTGTGGCCAGTTTTTCTGAGCAGGCATTGTGGTACTTCAGTATTGGGTAACCAGTTGGTTAGGGCACGAAGTTGAGCAAGTTCATCAGCTTGGGCATTGCCAGGAGGAGTGAGCATGCTGTGGGCTGATACATGACAGACAGTAATGTCTGCTTTTAAAGTCTGGGCCCAAATGTCTGTTCACAGCTGCTTTCCCAAAAGGGTCCACCCTGAGATGCACCAGTCTTCCTTATGGCAGGTTGGCAGCCACAGGGTGAAGCTTTTAAATACTGCCCAGCTATTGGTGCATAAGATATAGGATCATTTTTGTGCATAAGCACCATCCAGACTACTCTTAGTTCCACCTACTGGCAGCTATAGCCCTCACCTTGATCTGCTAGGTTGGATGGCAACTGGAGTCCAATGGGCTGGGTTGCCCTGAGCCAAGCCATCTGTGTACCAGGCATTATGGACTCAGTTCCTTCTTTGATATAGCTTTTCAGCAAGGGAGAAGATTCTGAAATTTGGGTTATAGATTCACTTACATAGGTTACTGGTCTCAGGCTCCATCTGATGAAGCTCCACACTCAGGGGGTTTGGCTGATAGGGTGCTCCATTGCTGGAGATAGGCATGCCATTTTGCAATCATGCCTGCTTGGGCCACCCCTGATTTGGTTTGTTAAATTCTTTTATTCATCCTGCAATGGGGTAATGGGTCTTAACTCTTATAGGATCTCCTTTAGTAATATCTTCAACATGTTGGAGACTTAAATAAATCACACATAGTTATTGCTCCAATGGGCTATATCTCTGTCCAGGTCCCTTCTATAATTGGGACCAAAACCCTAATGGGACCTGCTTTCCCTCTTTCCTTTGCCACAGTCTCCAGCCAAATCCCTTGGCAGTTGTTGTAACTGTAACTGTTACAACTTGTAACTGTTGTTGTTGTTGTTATGTGCCATTGAGTTGTCTCCAACTCAGTGACCCTATGTACAACAGAATGAAACACTGCCTACTATACCTGACCCTATCACTGCAGCCACCATGCAGTGATGCAATCCATCTTTTAGAAGGCCTTCCCTTCTTTCATTGACCCTCCACTTTACCAAGCATGACATCCTTCTCCAGAGAATGGTCCTTTCTGACACCATGACCAAAGTAGGTGAGACAAAGTTCACTTCCAAGGAGCTCAGGGTAACTAGCAATGTCCAATTTGCAAGGGGCACTGAGTTCAATAGCCTCCAAAACTTCTACCTACTAGACTGCTACTTCAGCTGCCTGAAATTCCTGTTCTGTTCCCTAATCCCAAATAACACTCTTTTTTTGTTAGCTTATAAAGGGGATGTAAGATTTGGGCTAGGTGAGGGATAAGGGGTCTCCAATACCCCAACATCCATAAGAATGCTTGTAGGTGATGGATAACCACGTATTTTATCAACAACAGCTGAGACATGGTTTCAGTCTTACCCGACCAGACAACACTCAAGAATTTGACAGATAAGAGGCGGGGCAAGATGGCAGACTAGGCAGAAGGATTGCACAGACCCTCTTCAACAAAGAAAAGGGAAACCAATTAACACAGATACAGAAGATAATCTTGGACCACTGAACCTTGAAGGA
>NW_006922099.1:1746528-1773038 GCF_000298275.1 Orycteropus afer afer | reverse complement strand
CAAGTGTCTTAGCCACTATGCTACCAGAGCTCCCTATGCATATATAGAGAGAGCGATTTATCTTAGGAAAATGGATCACACAGTTATAGAAGATGACAAGTCCCAAGTTCCTGGATCAAGCATCAAACTGGAGGTTTTTCCTGACTCATACAGCTGCAGGGGCTGACAGTTTCAAAGTTGACAGGTAGTATACTGGCTGTTGACTCCAGCAGATGACGAATCCAAGATCACAGGTAGAATGGTGGCTTGTTCACTCGCAGACTGTTGTAGGAAACACAACAGGATCCAGATCCACAAAATATTCTCTCATTTTCCCAGGATGTCCATATATATATATTGGAAGCAGGCTACACCCCTAGGGAAACTCCCTTTCAACAGATTAGCTGCTCAAAGCACATACATCTTATCTCATCATGGGAATAACCACATCACAACTGCTTAAACCACTAAGAATCATGGTCCAGCCAAGTTAACACACAACCCCAACTACCACAGTCCACCCTTTGTCAACCTGGAAGTTGTACACATCTCCTTAGCCACATATAATCTCTAAATAAGGACAATTATAAAGTCATCTTTGCACCTAACATGATACACTAGCATACGTTCAACCAAAAACACATTAACCCCATTTATATTTCATAGTTTATAACTGAAGAAAACAAAAATATTTGATGCACACATACAGTGAAGAAATATAACAATCACAGTCTTCATTTCTGCAACTGGTCACGTGGTCAAAGCTGATATACAGAACTACCTTCTTCCACCATGGAGTTAACTAAAAATCTCACCATGAGGAATGACTACATCCAGCTCCCTAGCCACTCAACCAGGCCCAGCCAAGTTGACATACAGCCTTAACTATCACAGTTAGGGTTTGAAATGTCCAGGATTCTCCTTTCCACTTGAAAGAAAATTGATCCTGGAACTCAGGAGCTGTAAGAATACTGAAGAATGCATTAGCAAGGTCTAGTACAAAATGAGGAGCTCTGGTAGCATAGGGCCTAAGGCACTTGACTGCTCACCAGAAGGCTGGCGGTTCAAACCCACCAGCCACTCCTCAGAAGGAAGGTTGGGAAATCCTACTTCCATAATGATACTGCCTCAGAAACCCAAGGAGGGGTCGTATGAGTCAGGGCCGACTCGACGGCAAACAACAACAACAACAACAGTACAAAATGATAGGTACTGAGGTGTTCACTATTAGTTTAGCAATTGGGCTATGTTGGGGACAGTGGAGTGCAGAACAGGGGTGATTTTATTCAGCTTCCGGTAGTGCACCATCATCTGCCAGCTGTCTGGCTTCTGCACTGGCCATAAAGGGCTGTTGAACCAGCTGTGAGCACGATGGATGATGTTCACTCATGCTAGTTCAGCATGTTGTTGTTGTTAGGTGCCGTCGAGTCATTTCCGACTCGTAGCGACCCCATGCACAGCAGAACAAAACACTGCCCGATCCCGCACCAGCTCCATGATCCCCTCTATGCTTGAGCCTATCATCACAGCCACCATGTCAATCCATCTCGTTGAAGGCCTCCCCCTCTTTCATCAACCCTCCACCCTACCAAGCATGACATCCTTCTCCAGGGAATGGTCCCTTCTGACAACATGACCAAAATAAGTGAGATGAAGTCTGGCCATTCTCACTTCCAAGGAGCATTTCGGGTGCACTTCCTCCAGGACAGATCTGTTACTTCTTTTAGCAGTCCCTGGTACTTTCAGCATTCTTCGCCAGCACCACAACTCAAAAGCATCAACTCTTCTTCGGTTTTCCTTATTCATTGTCCAGCTCTCACATGCATACAAGGTGATTGGAAATATCATGGCTTGTGTCAGGTGGACCTTAGTCCTGAAGGAGACATCCTTGCTCCTCAGCACTTGAAACAGTTTCTTCGTGGTTGACCTTCCCAATGCTACACGTCGTCTAATGTCCTGACTGCTGCTTCCATTGGCATCGATTGTAGAACCAAGCAACATGAATTCATGTCTTTACTTTAGTGGTGATTAACACTGGGCCTGCAGGTGTTCAGTTACACTAACGCCATCATCCCAGACCTCACCTTCCTCCTCTGATTCTGTGGACTCATGGGGGTTCCTTTTTTTAGGGTCCCAATTGGCCCTAGTTATAACTGCTCAAATTTGTTGGCATGGTAGGCGGCACCCAGCCACTTTTGCTACTAGACATGCTAATGATTCTATAATTTGATCAGATACTTGTAGCTTGGTAGTGATAGCTTCTCTTAATTCTGAAAGAGCCACTCTTGCATTGCTTTCCAACCTTAGCTCTTTCTTAACTGCTGCAGCTTATCCCTTAATTTCTGACACTCACTCTCTGCTACCTGTTCCGTGTCTATGGCAGCTCAGACTGCATATAGCAGAGACCAAGTTACCACTGCGATCAACACCCAGCATTCTTTTCTCACCTTTTTTTTACTCCAGCACTTTACAATACTTCTAACAGTCCCTGCAGCATTCTTTTGTTGTTGTTATTTGCCATTGAGTCAGACCTGACTCATAGCGACCCCTCCTTGGGTTTCCAAGGTAGTATCACTACGGAAGTAGATTGCCCAACCTTCCTTCCAAGGAAGGTTTTGGGCATTCCCAAATGCGCACACTGAACCCCAGCCAGTTAATAGCCTGGCAATGGGTCCATATAAACTCACATCTGGCCAGTCTGGAATCTCAGTTGTTACTTTGCTCACTCTTACTGTTACCCTATGGGTAGAGTCTTTAGTTCCTTCTGGCTCAGCTTACCAGCTATTGTGAGGGTTTCCCAGGGTATTTAAAGCCCTCCCTTGAGTAGATTCAGAGAAACCAAAGGATCTGCCTGGAGGTGTAGTTACACTGGCAAGGGCTTTAATTAGAATTGGAGAGAGAAGATCAAGAGAAACAGGATTTACAAGATAACAGATGAGAGGGGTGGGGGTGCTTACAGTTTCTGCTAGCAAATCAGGCTCCATTGGGCTAGAGGCTGGAATGAATTCAAGATATCCACTAAATTTGCCCATTACTTGGGGGAATGAATATTTATACCTGAGCCAGAGGAATTGGGGATAGGGTCTACTTGACCAGGACTGGGAGGCTACCTGACAGGTTTCAGACTTAGTGGCACCTGGCCACTGGGGAGGGAATCCTGGGCAACATTTTTGGAACCGCTTGTGTTTACTCTGATAAGGACACTTCTAGTTAGTAACCTATAGCATAGTGCCTAAGGCATTTGACTGCTAACCAGAAGTCTGGGGGTTCAAACCCACCAGCCACTCCTAGGAAAGAAGGTTGGGCAATCTACTTCAATAGTGATACTGCCTTGGAAACCCGAGGAGAGGTTGCTATGAGTCTGATCTGACTGGATGACACATAACAACAACAACATCCTAAGGACAAGTTAATACCTAACATGGGGGAGTGAGAACATGACTAAATGACAGGGATTTAGAAGGAAAATGGCTTGCAGTTTCTTACAAGCTTGGCTAAATGAGATGGGGTTTAGACCAATACAAGGACAATGGCAGGACAAATTTTAGGGTAACCTGTTACAAAAACAGCTTTAGAAAAAAAAAAGTTTTTATTGTGATTTGGATGCAAATTTACAAAGCAGATTCATTTTACTCTCAACAGTTCATGTACATTTACAATGCCCAACCATACAAAAGCTCTCCTCCCCTCTCTTCCCTATGACTACCTCTTCCCTGCTCCCTTCTTATCTATGCATTCCTGTCTGTCCAGCTTTCCCTCTTTGTGAATGCTGCCCTTCTGATGTCTCATGGCTAATTAAACTAAGTGATGCGTCTCCCTAGGGTAGGGGTTGTATCTCCCTGGGAACAAAGTGTTCCCCTTGTAGGTCTTTCTACTGTTGGGCTGAGAGCTAATCCATGGAAATGAGTCTATTTCCAGGCCTGAAGGATAACCCAGGGCCATAGTTTAGGGGATTCCACTAATCTCTATCTGACCAGTAGTTCTGGTCATTTTTGTGTTTTTTAATTTTCTTCCACATTTTTCCTCCCACTCTATCAAGGATCTCCAATTTTGATTCCTTTCTGAGCAGTTGGCATTGGCAGCCAGGTACTATCTAGTTCTTCTGGCCTCAGGGTCATAAAGACTGAGGTCCTTGTGGTCCATCATATCTTTGGACTAAATATTTCCCAAATGATTTTGATTTTCTTCACTCTTCTCTGCTCTATATGAGAAGAGACCAATAGTTGCATCTTAGATGGCCACTCAAAAGATTTTAAGATGCCAGTTGTTACTCACCAAAGTAGGATGTAGAACAAGATTTTTATGTACTATGTTGTGCCAATTGAGCATAATGTCCCCCATGATGATGGTACCAAATCCATAGGCCCAGTGGTTCTCTCCCTCAAGGTGTTTGGTTGTTTTTGAGAAGCTAAACCAACTTTGTCCTTTGTTACTTCTATAATGTATGTGGATAATTTTGTAGCACAAGTACATACGTAAGACTATTCATCCAGATTTATCCTTGATTTTAGGAGCTCTGGTGGTGTAGTGCCTAAGGCATTTGACTGCTAACTAGAAGGCTGGCACTTCAAACCCACTAGCCACTCCTCAGAAGAAAGACAGGGCAAGCTACATCCGTAAAGATACCACCTCAGAAACCCAAGGAGGTGTCCCTATGAGTCAGAATCAACTCAATGGCAATGAGTTTGATTTTTATTTTTTATCCTTGATCTTGGGTATTTTCCTGTTCATGTAGCCCACCACCTAATCTTCTCACCTGTCTATGCATTTACCCATAGCCTAGTGTTTGCTGCAGTTGGTAATGCAGTATTGTGCATGTAATAGTATTTGCCTCTGTTGTTTATACCTTTTGTGCACATTTCTGTGTTCTCCCTTTCCCCCTTGTCACGCACTCTTGCCATACCATCCATCCCCTCACCCAAATCAACACGTGACCCCCACTGGTCAGAAGTTTTCCCTCCCTTTCCCAGTAACCAACAAATTGAATTTCCTTTCCTTCCCTTCCCTTCCCTTTCCTTTTCCCTTCCTTTCCTTTCTTGACTTTTTACTATCAAAAATAGCTTTTTCAATCATATCTGTTCATGGGTTTTTGATAATACTGTGCATCAAGACCCTTCTGGTATAAGCTATCAAATCTTGCATCTGTTCACCCATAGTGGAAAGCCCCTTCTGGAATAGATTGTGATAATCTGCACCTGGGAAACTTCAGAGAAAAAGAATGTCTCTTTTATAGTATATGGTCAGCATCAAAGTTAGGTCAGTATCAAGGTTAGAGGAACTGCTTTTAGGAGGCAGGTTTTAAAATTCAACATAAATTCTTGAATCATAACAAGATTTTAAAATGAAGTTAAGGATCCACTTTCAGACTTCTCTATATATACTCTGATTTTAAGCTTTCGTACACACCTAATAAGATCCTGAGGGAGGAGCTGACAGGTTCTCTGCAGGCCTGGTGGCTGCCCATGAAAACACCCAGATTGAGGTCAGGACCAATGGGCCCCACCAGCTAAGCATGAATGATCCTGAGCCCTGCATATGCGCTGCTGCAGCTCAGAAGTCCATGGTCAGCTTTCTGGATGTTCTGGCCTCCTGAAGGCACAACTAGGGTATTTTTCTGGCAGCTTTGTGGGGATTGGGAGATGAGGTACCCAAAGACATGTACCCTTGTATCTGTCCCCACCACATAACCAGAAGTGCATACTGAGTTACAAGTCTCTGGCTCTCTTGGGATGAATTTGGTGGTTTCTTACTAGCCCTGGGGCATCTTAGCATTCTTCACAGCAGGGGCATCTTAGCATAAGCAGTGATGGCCCTCAGCATGTGCTGGGCTTCTCTAATTTCTTAGTCTAAGAGCTTGGCCACTGAAAGCTGTGTTTGTGGTCTTTGTGTGTAATCTCCCATGCCTTAGATTGGGCTTAATAATCTTCCTTCATTTGCAAATAAGGTAACAAAGGCTCAGAAAAGTTTGGCTCCAGTGATAAAGTTTGCAGAATTGGAATCCAAGTTCCCCCTGGCTGTTCTGCTTATTGTTTCTCTGTCTGGCCTGGGATTAGGAACTGACTGTGAGAACAGGCCTTCAGAGTGAGCCTGGCCTTTGCTATCAATCTGACCATCCCATTCCATACCCCTAAGGTGGGTTTAGAGAAGCTGAAAGCTCAGGTGGGAAATTGGACATGTTCTCTGGATCAGCAGTTAGTGTTCTTAGTCATACCCAGAACCAGCCTAGCCTAGACAAAGGTTTGGGGCAAAGGGTTCAGCAAATGTGGTGAAGGCCTCTGCTGTTCATACTTGGCAAAGGCCACTGCCTGGCTAAGGCTAGGAGAAGCCACGTGGCACCCTGTAGCCTCAGTTTCCCCATTTCTGAAGTAGACTATCAGGATCAGAGATGCTCCAACATCTAGGGGACACAGAGACTCCATGCAAATGCTCATCTGGAAGGCAGGGTCCCCATTCCCCAAGTCCCAGATTTCTTAGGCACCCTTCACAAGCCTCCAGACACCCTCCCTATATTCCTCATGAAACCCAGCCAGCAGACCTCCCTTGCCCATATCTCCTGTGTGAGAACCACAAGCTTTGCCCCCTTGCAAGTCTGAGTCCCTAGTGCCTTGCTCTGTTAATGGGGGAGGGGGGTATTTCTTAGAAACAAGACTGGTGGGAGGTGCTAGGAGCATCAGGTGGAGTTCCTAATCAAAGATGGTTAAAGTGTCATGCCGGAAGGGCTGTTCCCCTACATTTCTCCTCTGGCTCATTCCTATCCCAGTCCCCTATTCTCCCAACAGTTGCCACCAGCCCAGGCCAGGCCCTCCTGTCTGCTCTAATCCAAGCAGACACCCCTCTGTTTTATGCAAGTGCTCTCTCTCCCTCCCTATCCCTCATCTCCAATGCACAGAGATCAAGAGTTAGGAAAACAACTTCTTGAATGATTCCTTTCAGTGGGGAACACAAAGCTTGTGAAGGCACAGGCCCTCCATGCTTATGGGTCACAGACCTGAGCTAGAGCCCAGCTTCACCACCTCCTGGCTGTGTGGCCTAGAACCAGCACTGCACCCATCTGTACTTCAGATGCCCATCTGGAAAGAGGTCCAACACACCTGTCTTCGTGGGCAAAGTGATGCTGCCATTCACATAGGGCTTCTCTTTCTCTAGTCTTCTCACTTCCCTTCTTGCCCATGTGGCACCAAGCCCTAGTGCCCTGAGTCCAGACAGTTCAATCTCTCAAGGGGCAGCTGAATGAACCCCAGACCAGATTGATCTGGGCAAGCACATCATACCAGGTGTGGTCTTGCACGCAAGGGGTAGGGACATGATGACAGAGGACAACCTCTACTGTAAACAGTCTGGAAGAGGTGACAGCAGAGGATGGGGGTGAGAGAGAGAGAGATACAAAGACACCTCTGGAGAGGAGGGGGAAGGCAGAGGAATCAGGAAAGGGCCTCACTAATTTGCATGCACACAGCATCTTTTAGTGTTGCTTGGCAACCAGTGGAGGAGGGTGTCAGAAAGAAACCCAGAATGAGCTCCCTGTCCCTTGCCTCCCTCCTCCCAACCCACCCACATACACACTAAGCTGGTTTCTCTTCTGGAGGAGAGGTGTGCCAGTGAGGCAGACAGAACTGGGAACTAGACTCCCTCTGATGCTCTCTGGCACAGGAGTAAGTGTGAATGGGCTCCTGGCTCTCCAGCCCTGGTGGCCTGGCAGTGGAGGAATGGCCTTCTCTCAGCACCAAGCTCTACTATGCCCTCGATGTTGGAGCCTGGACTTTAGTTTCAATTCTGGCCCTGAAATGTTCTGTGTCCTTGGGAGACACTTAATTCTCTAAACTCTGTGTGTTATTCTGTAAAAGGGGCCACTGCATTCCTTACAGGAGTCATTGTGAAGATTAAATGACAAGATGTTGATTTTCTTTCACTGCCAAGGACAGACATGGGAAGCAGTGTCAACCAAGTTCATCCTTGGGAATATCCAAAAGCACACAATAAGCTTCATTTGTCCTGTGTCTGGGCTGCAGAATGAAGCCAGCTTTGTGTCTGAGCTCATAGTCTGGGAGAAGGGGTGATGGACAATCCTGAACATTTGTGGGACTGGACAGCCCTGAGGTCTGCTCAGGATGGGATTTTAGCTACCTCCCTCAGCCTGCACAGCTGTTCAGGGCATTCAAGGTCTCAGGGCCCAGGCAGAGAGCTGGGTCAGACATGGCAGGAAGGAGCAGAGATGCCAAAAGAGAACAGTTGAGGTTAACCCATACATTGGCCATTGGGCAATGTGAGGTGACAGAGCAGTGTGAGGTGATCTGGGGTGCTGGCTTCTGGGAGGGGCTGGGGCAGACAGTGACACTGGGAGTGTTGCTGCCCCTAATGGGCTTCCCTGCTTTCATTTCCACCCCAACTCAGCCCCTGGCTCCAGACTCTGGTGTGGGATTCAGAGAGTTTGCCAAGGCCTAAGCATTGACCCAGTTCCTACTCAAGATTGACCTCCCACTCTGGCTCTGATGCACAGTAGCTGCATTAGTTTCCTCTTGCTGCTATAACAAATTATCGCAAATTTATTGGCTTGCAGACTATGGCCCTGGGATACACTTCGGGCCTGGGATAATACTCACTCCCAAGGTCTGACTCTCACTCCAATAGTAAATAAGATTTACACGCAGACCACTCAACCCAGGGTGATCCACTCACATACTCTACAGAGATACATCCCTTGGAGCAATTGGCCATGGGGCACCAGAGGGGCAACAATCATGCAGAGGAAAAGCAGAACACACAGGATTGCATAACTAAGAAGGTCATGGGGGAGGGGGTGTTTTACTGGGAAGGGAGAGGAGAGTGGGTTAAGTTTCGGGATCATAATTTGAATGTGAAACCAAATGTACATGAAATGTTGAATGTAAAACAAATTCTACTCTGTAAATTTGCACTTAAAGTGCAATTTATACACACGCACGCACACGCACACACACACACACACACACACACATAGGCTAGCAAAATACAAGTTTACCATGGTACTATTCTATACATTAGAGGTTCAGCATGAGTGTCACTGGGCTAAGATAGAGTTGTCTGCAAGGTTGCATTTCTTCTGGCGGCTCCAGGAATAATTTCCTTCTTGAGCATGAGCAGAATCCACTTTCATATGATTGTAAGACTGAGGCCCCCATTTCCTTCCCAGTTATCACTGGAGCCACCCAGTGACTTCTCTCTGCTCTTTACATGTGGCGCCTACATCACTGAACCAGCAGTGGGTGTAGAATCCTTAAAATGATTTCTCTCTGACCCTCCTCCTGTTATAGATCTCCTCTACTGCTCCCTCCACATGGAAGGACAGTCCAACCCAATATCCCACCAGGTGGCCTTTTGGCTACAATGTTGATTCTCCCTTGAAGCAAGATAATCACTTCCTTTCTAGGCAGCTCTGCCTGCTGAAAAGGGCAGCTGAATTTGGAGCCCCAGATTGCCTTGCAACTCCTGGTCCCCATGCTACCCATGTGCCCTGCAAAGTCTCTGCACTCTGTGTCCTCTTTTTCACCAGCACTGGCTTCCAGAGAGTTGTGTTGGCTAGTCCATCCGACCCATCTTGGGGCACCTACTCAATGTTCCACCTATTGAGACCCTGAAGCCTGAAGCATGTCACCTGAACAACATGAGGCTTTGTAGTAGACTGACCTTCTGTGTGGAGTGGAGGGAGTAGCTAGTACACCCAGGTGGGAAGGGAGCTTGAGTCAATCATCAGGCAGGGGGCCCAATCCCATATCTGTACCAAGAGCTAGACCTTCCTTGACCTCTCCTCCTAGCATCTATGAGGAACTGTCTTCTGTGCCCTAATCCAGATCTCTGACAAAATGCCCCACAAACCAGCACTGGCCAGGAGCTTGCCCATGTCCTAGTTGTCCTCAGCAAAGCACAACCACCACCTGACTAGGACTTCTCTGTCTGCTTGTCCAATGAGAATTGTTCTTATAACTTACTTTGGTCTGGGGTTTCAGCTCTTCCCAGTGTCCTCACCTCACAACCTGAACTCAGTAATGCATTTTGGGAGATAGAACAGGTAGGGATCATCTGTTTTACAAGGAAGAAATGGCCACTCATGAAGATTAGGGGCTTAACCATGGTCACCTGGTGGCCAGAGGCAGAGAGGGCTAGAGTGCCCTGTCTGCCCCCACCACCTCAGGGACAGGTGTGTGGCCTGGGACTGCAGTCTCTGACACCCTGTTGGCCTGGCAGTGGTCACTAAGCCAGAGAGAGTGAGGAAATTGCCCAGATTTCTGACAATTCCTGCATTGCACATATTTCACAGTATACTTATGGATTGCACAATTATTAGGACAATTTACTGGTTCCCCCACTACACATCGAAGTAAGATGGTCATGCTTATTCTGGGTTGATAGCTCTTTTTTACAGTGGTCTGGGTTTATCACACACTTTGCTTCATGCTCAACTGCAAAGAGGAGCAGTGAATCAATCTTTATGATGTGTTCTTTCCTTCTGAACATATTGTGAATGTGTTCTTGAGGCTCTCGAGCAACACCATGATAAAGGGAGACAAGGTTGAAGTTGTCAGAGATTTCATTTTACTTGGATCCACAATCAACAGTCATGGAAGTAGTAGTTAAGAAATCAGATATCATATTGCACTGGGAATATCTACTGCACACTTTAAAGTGTTAAGATGCAAATATGTCACTTTGAAAACTAAGGTGTGCATAACACAAGCCACAGTATTTTCAATCCCTTCTTATGCATGTGAAAGCTGCATAATGAATAAGGAAGACAGAAGAAGAGTTGATCCGTCTTTGAATTGTGGTGTTAGCCAAGAATACTGAAAATACCATGGACTTCTAGAAGAATGAAACATCTGTCCTGGAGGAAGTACAGTCAGAATTCTCCTTAGAAGCTAGAATGGCCAGACTTTGTCTCACCTACTTTGGTCATGTTGTCAGAAAGGGTGATTCCCTGGAGAAGAATTTCATGCTTGGTAAATTAGAGGGGTCAGTAAAAAAGGGGAAGACCCTCACCAAAATGAATTGACACAGTGACTACAATGATGCTCTCAAGCATAGCAAGGATTGTGACAGTGGTGCAGGACTGAGCAGTGTTTCATTCTGTTGTGCATAGGGTCGCTATGAGTCTGGGCTGACTCCATAGCACCAGACAACAGCAAACCTCTGAACTGAGCAAATTGGAGGTTCTTGATTGTAACAGTATTTGCTTTTTTTTTTTTTTTTTTTTGCTAAAAATATATGTAAGTTGTCACTGACTTATGACAGCATTCCATTCTGACAACTCCTGCATAAGTTTGTTCTTACATGAGTTGAGTTGAATACCTCTTTTTTTTTTTTTTCAGTTTTCATTATTATTTCACTTTACTATTATTATTATTATATATTTGATCTTTGAATATCTGTAAGTGAATATCTGAGAATGATAATATCAGAAAATTATGCATAGCAACATGGTATATAATATAATATTACTAATGATAAGGTGTTCCCATCCTTAGGGAGAGAAAAAAAAAAACTGACTAAATACAGATGGTTTTAAGTGCAGTTCAATGTAACGTGAATGCATCAAACTCAGGGACTACCTCTATTTCACATCTTTTACCAGTTCAACTTTCTTTAGTTGTATAATTTGTTGTTGTTAGGTCCTGTTGAGTTGTCTCTGACTCAAAGTGACCCCAGGTACAATAGAATAAAACAAAGGCCGGTCCTGTGTCAGCTTCACAATCCTTGCTATACCTGAGCCCATCGTTGCAGTCACTGTGTCAATCTATCTCATTGAGGCCTTCTCCTTTTTTGTTGACCTTCCACTTTACCAAGCATGATATCCTTCTCCAGGGAATGGTCCTTTCTGACAACATGACCAAAGTAGGTGAGATGAAGTCTGGCCCTTCTCACTTCCAAGGAGCATTCTGGCTGAATTTCTTCCAGGACAGATATATATGTCCTTTTGGCAGTCCATGGTACTTTCAGTATTCTTCACCAACATCACAATTCAAAAGGATCAACTCTTCTTCAATCTTCCTTGTTCGTTGTCCAGCTCTCACATGCATGTGAGACAATTGAAAATACCATGGCTTGGGGTAGCCTCACCTTGGTCTTCAAGGGGACATCTTTGTTTTCAGCACTTTAAATAAATCTTTTGTAGGACATATGCTCAGTGAAGTACATCATCTGATGTCTTGACTGATGCTTCTATTGGTGTTGACTATGGAACCAAGTAATATGAAATCTTTAACTTCTATAATTTCTCCATTTATTGTGGTGGTCCAGTTGTGAGGATTTTTGTTTTCTTTTTATTGAGGTGTAATACTGCAGATTGAAGTCTTTATTCTTCATCTGTAAGTGTTTCAAGTTATCCTCACTTTCTGTAAGCAAAGTTGTTCCATCTGTGTATCACAGATTGTTAATGAGTCTTCCTCTAATCCTGATGCCACTTTTTCTTCATATAGTCCAGCTTCTCAGATTATTTGTTCAGTTTACAGATTGAATAATTATGGTGGAAGATAATACCCTGACACACTCCCTTACTGGTTTTGAACCATGCAGTATACCTTTGTTCTGTTTGAATGACAGCCTCCTGGTCTATGTACAGGTTCCTGATGAGCACAATCAAATGTTCTGGAATTCCCATTCTTCTCAGTGTTATGCATAGTTTGTTATGATCCACACAATCGAATGTTTTTTCATAGTCAATAAAACACAAGTAAACATCTTTCTGGTACACTTTGCTTTCAGCCAAGATCCATCTGGCATCTCTTCTTCCATGTCCTCTTCTGAATCCAGCTTGCATTTCTGGAAGTTCTCTGTCAATATACTGCTGCAACCATTTTTGAGTTATTTTCAGCAAGATTTTACTTGTGTGTAATATTAATGACATTTAATTTCTACATTCTGTGGAATCACCTTTCTCTGGAATGGGTGCAAATATGGACCTCTTCCCATCAGTTGGCCAGGTAGCTATCTTCCAAATCTCTTGGCATAGCGGAGTGAATGTCTCCAGCACAGCATCCATTTGTTGAAATATCTCAATGGGTATTTTGTCAGTTTCTGGAGCCTTGTTCTTTACCAATTCCTTCAGTTCAGCTTTGACTTTTTCCTTCAATACTGTTGGTTCTTGATCATATGCTATCTCCTGAAATGGATGAACATTGACCAAATATTTTTGGTACAGCCACACTGTGTATCCCTTCCATCTTCTTTTGATGTTTCTTGCATCAGTCAGTATTTTGCCCATAGAATCTTTCAGTATTGCAACTGGAGGCTTGATATTTTTCTTCAGTTCTTTCAGCTTGAGAAACAGGGTGCGTATTCTTCTCTTTTGGTTTCCTGACTCCAGGTCTTTGCACATTTTGCTTTGTCTTCTTGAGCTTCTCTTTGAAATCTTCTGTTCAGGTATTTTATCTTGTCATTTCTTTCATTTGCTTTAGTAACTCTCCATTCAGGGGCCAGTTTCACAGTCTCTTCTGACATTCATTATGGTCTTTTCTTCCTTTCCTGTCTTTTTAATGGCCTTTGGCTTTCTTCATGGATGATGTTTTGATGTCCTCACACTGTTCCTCGGTTTTTGGTCATTGGTGTTCAATGCATGAAATAGATTCTTTAGGTGGTCTCTAAATTCAGAAGAGATATAATCAAGGTCATATTTTGGCTCTTGTAGACTTGTTTTAATTGTCTTCAGCTTCAACTTGAACTTGCATATGAGCAGTTGATAGTTTGTTCCACAGTCAGCTCCTGGTCTTGTTTTGGCTGCAGATATCAAGCTTCTCTATCACCTCTTTCCATAGATGTGGTCGATCTGATTCCTGTGAACACCATCTGGTGAAGCCCATGTGTATAGCCATCATTTATGTTGTTGAAAAAAGGTATTTGCAGTGAATAAGTCCTTGGCCTTGCAAAATTCTATCACAAGATTTCCTGTATTATTTCTATCACCAAGGCCATATTTTCCATCTACAAGTGTTCTTCTTTGTTTCCAACTTTTGCATTCCAGTCACCAGTGATAATCAACACATCATGATTGCATGTTTGGTCAATTTCAGACTGCAGAAGTTGGTAAAAACAAACAAACAAACAAACAAACAACAACTTCAATTTCCTGGTCTTTGACTTTGCTGGTTGGTGTGTAAATTTGAATAATAGTCATATTAAGTGGTCTTCCTTGTAGGTGTATGGATAGTTTCCTGTCACTGACAGCATTATACTTCAGGATAGATCTTGAAACATTCTTTGTGATAATGAATACCACACCATTCCTCTTCCATTTGTCATTCCCAGCATAGTAGAACATGTGGTTATCTGATTCATAATGGCCAAAACCCATCAATTTCAGATCACTAATGCCTAGGATATCCATCTTTATGTGTTCCATTTCATTTTTGACAACTTCCAATTTTCCTAGATTCATACTTTATACATTCCATGTTCCAATTATTAATGGATGTTTGCAGCTGTTTCTTCCCATTTTGAGTTGTGCCACATCAGCAAATGGAGGTCCCGAAAGCTTTACTCCATCCACATCATCTAGGTCGGCTGTAATCTGAGGAGTCAGCTCTACCGCAGTCATATTTTAAGTGCCTTCCAACCACAGGGGCTCATCTTCTGGCACTATATCAATGTTTCAGAGCTAGTCATAAAATTTTCCAGTAATATATCAGACAGTGTGTTTCACTGCTATTCATAATGTTTTCACTGGCCAATACTCTGAGAAGTGGATGGCCCCCTTGTTTTTCTGAGTCTGTTTTATTCTGGAATCTCTGGTGAAACCTGTCCACTGTGGGTGACTCTGCTGATATTTGAAATACCAGTGGCATATCCTCCAGCCTCACAACAACACAAAATCTACCACAGTACAACAAATTGACAGAGGAGTGGTAGTTATGTAGTTTAGTAATATGAATTATCTTAGTTATGTAATCATACTCCCACCATATAGTGATTTCCCTTCACCATAAACAGAGGTTTACTACTTCCCAAAGAAAGTAAGACTCCCTCTCCAGACCCTGGTAACCACTATTAGACTTTGCTTTTTATACATTGCCTATCCTTGCCATTTGCCATAAGTGTGATCAAACAATAGTTGCCCTTTTGTGATTGACTTAGGTTACTCAGCATCATGTCTTTGGAAGACAGCTACCTGGACAACCAACTGGAAGAGACACATATTTGTATCCAACCCAAAGTACAGTGATCTAACAGAATGTAGAAATAATTAAACAATATCAATAATATCACACACAGGTAAAATTTTGCTGAAGATAATTAAAAAATTATTATAGCAGTACGTTGACAAGGAACTTCCATAAATTCAATCCAGATTCAGAAGAGGATGTCGAATATCATTGCCAATGTCAGAGAGACATGGCTGAAAGTAAAGAATACAAGAAAGATGTTTACTTGTGTTTTATTGGCTTGCAAAGGCATTTGACTGTGTGATGTGAATCATAACAAATTATGGATAACATTTCAAAGAATGGGAATTCTTGAACAGTAATATTGCTCATGTAGGACCAACCTGTGTAGAGTCCAAGGGGCAGTTATTCAAATAGAACAAGGGAATACTGTGTATTTTAAAATCAGGAAAGAAGTGCATCAGGGTTATATCTTTTCACCTTATTTATTCAAATTTTATGTTGGGCAAAGATTCTGAGAAGCTGGACTATGTGAAGAAGAATGAGGCATTAGGATTGGAGCAAGAATCATTAACAACCTACGATATGCAGATGAATTAAACTTGCTTGCTGAAAGCAAAGAGGACTTGAAACATTTACTGAAGATTAAACACTACAGCCTTCAGTATAGATTATACCTCCCCACAAAGAAAATTTCCTAACAAGTGGACAAATAAACAACACCGTGATAAATGCAGAAATTAATGAAATTGTCAAGGATTTCATTTTACTTGGTTCCACAAACAACATCATGGGACAGCAGTCAAGAAATCAAACAAGGGGACAAAGACAAGATGGTGTCCTGCTAATACACTTCACACATTCTTTCTACAACAGAGACCCGGAGAAACCAAGTGAAACATAAAAATGATGATCCTAAAATTCTGATCATCAAATAAAAGGATAAAGAATTAGAGTGAGTGCTTATGGGAAAGGACAACAGAGCGAAGTCAGTGACTGGGTAGAAAAAATAAGCAGGGAAGCCAAAGCATTGCCATTTTAATCATAGTGGCATCAGATGCAGACAAGGAGAACACAACTTTATGGAATCCTCATGGTTATAAAGACACAATGTAGACAGATTGGGATGAATTCAAGTTGAGTAGAAAACATGTGGGAGCTGGAAGAGGAATGTTCAGGGAAGCAGGTCAGACTTAGAGTGGCACAGGAGGCCATAGAGAAAGAAGGAAATGAAAGAAAGGGGATGAAATAACTCACCACTAGTGGGCACTAGTCATTTGGGCTGAGGACCTACGCAAGGGTAAAAGCCAGTGGGGGTGGTTGGAGAAGCTGGCTCAGAAGACAGCTCAGGGGATTGAATCTGGGCAAAAGCTGGATAAATGGCTGTGTGCACCCTGAAGGGCACCAGAACCACACCAGTGAATTGCAACTGAAGAACTACACTCTCTAATCTAACAAATGCACACCTTCCCTGTGCTTAAGGATAAATACCCTTTCCAACCCAAGTAACCTGGTGGCTAAAGAAGCCCCAGCACACCTGCCCAGTTCTCTGGTCACCTCCATGATAGCTCAGCCACCCCCAACAACTCACATCTAGCAGACAGAGTCAGGGGCTATAGCTTGCCCACCTGGTGCTTGAGGCAATGACAGATCTTTTTCATAATGAATTCAAGAGACATACCGCTACAACCTCCTCTCTCACTTGGGCCAGGCACTTCTAATCTCTTCGTGGATAAGTGGCTGCAAGTATCCAGAATGGTGGTAGGCACATACCAGTGAATCTTGACTGGAGATCTACACTTTCAACTCCAAAAAGCACAACTTCCCTGTGAATATGGGTGAAACATCTCCCCTCCCCAACCAAGCTGGTGGTTGGGGAAGTCCCGCCTGGTTCCCCTGAATACCTCCTTTGCAGGAAGCCTAGTCAACCTCAACAACCCACTCCAAAAAGACAGACCCAGGGGCTGCAGCTCTCCTTTCCTAAGCTTGCATTACTGGCTGATGTTTCTTACACCGAACAGAGAGGAACACACCTGCATCCTCCTCTCTTGGAGGTGCCCACTTGCACCTGTCTCCTTTCACCTCCATGAACACATGCCCCAGAGGATCAGTGCTTTGTGCCATAACTGCCTGCTCCCAGGGCTGCCAGCTGACCTTAACCATATAAGTCCCTTCCCTTCAGCTTCCTTATTTTCTCCTTATTTTTTTTATTGCTTTTCTCCTTTTATTCCCCCCCCCGCCAGTCTTCTCTCTTTTATCTCTTTTTATCTGTTCATTTCTCCCTCTTCATTTTCTTCTTTTATTTTTTCTACTTATCCACACTTGCTTTTCTTTTTCTTTGTCTTTTTTCCCTCTATTTTTTCTCTTTTATTTAATTATCTCTTCTTTCTTCTTCTTCTTCTTTTCAGTTAATTTTTGTTTCTTTCTTTCTTTTATCTTTCCTGTCCCATCCAGCAGGAGGAGGACATTATCACTCCACTAGTCAGCCATGTCTACTGGACTGACCACATCACCCAGTGGACGAGCACCACCACCAGCTGGATCAACATTAGACAGTGGACAAGACTTGCTCATCCCACCTGTGTGGCAAACACAGACCCACGCACACATTCCTACTAGTTATTCCACCAACCTGGAGACAGCTGAGGAGTGTCCTAGTGCTAAGAAGCACATCTGCACCAACCATCCAGACATATTGAAACAAAGCAAAACAGAAAACTAGGGTGAAACAAACCAAAACATAACTAACAAATGAAAACAACTTCAAAATGTCTTAGGGATGTCATATGCTTCCAGTGTATAAGGAGAAGTGTTAGGAAAGGTCTCCGCAGATTTTTTGGCACACTTGGATGCTTCATGCAGCTGAGTCTCCTTTCAGCAGCCTCCCATGTTGTCTGCCAGTCTTGGGACTGTTAATGGACTTAAACTAGTGGCCTGCTGTGTTATTGATAATTTGGGGACTGTATCATTTTATTTGTCAACCTTGGGTTTGTCAGCCTCACTGCTTGAACTAAGAGATGCCTCCAGTTTCAGTGGCTGGGAGCAAGAGACAGAGTTAAAGCCCAAGATTGAGAGGCTTTCACCCAGCCCCTAGAACTGACACTTTGAACTCAGACTTCTAGCCTTCTAAGGTGTAAGAGGGGCGCTCTGATACTGTAGTGCCTAAGGCACTTGACTGCTAACCAGAAGGCTGGCAGTTCACCAGCCACTCCTCAGAAGGAAGATGGGACAATCTACTTCCGTAGTGATACTGCCTCAGAAACCCAAGGAGGGGTCGTTATGAGTCGGATCTGACTCAATGGCACATAACAACAACAACAAGCTGTAAGAGAATAAACTCCTGTTTGTTGAACCCATCCATCCCATTTGTGGTATGTCTGTTAGAGCAGCACTAAGTAACCCAAACAGTTACCCACAAAGGGCAAAAATAAGATCTATCCTGAAGTGCAATGCTGTCAGTGATAGTATAATATCCATATGTCTGTAAGGAAGACCAGTTAATACTAATATTATTCAAATTTATGCACTAGCCACTAAAGTCAAATACAAAGGAGTTGAAGATTTTTACCAACTTCTGCAGTCTGAGATTGACCAAACATGCAATCAAGGTATATTAATAATTACTTATGATTAAAATGCAAAATATGGAGACACAGAAGAAACATATGGCCTATGTAGTTGGAGTAGTTGGAACATATGGCCTTGGTGATTGAAAAGATGCCAGAGACCACATGATAGTATTATTGCAAACAGCTTTTTTTTTCCCAACATTTATTCATGTGGACATAGTCAGTTGGAATACATAGTCAGTTGGAATACTACATTTATTCACATCTGGGATGTGAATAAATATGTGCACACCCATGTTCATTGCAACACTGTCCATAATAGCAAAGAGATGGAAACAATGAAAGAGCCTATCAACAGATGAATGGATAACCAAACACATATACAATGGGATACATTAAAGAATAATGGAGAATCCAAGAATCACCTCATAACATGGATGGATAACATATTGTAGGAGTATGTTATTATTTTTTAAAAAAAGTCAGGGAAAGGTTTACATAGGGAAATAATTTTTTGTTGTTGTTGGTTCCCTATGATGGGAAGGAAGATGATTGAAAATTGCTGATTAGTTAAGGTACAGGTGTTGATTTGGGTGAAGGGAAAGGCAATATAACAAAAAGAAGTGACCAGCACAGTATCATTCAGGAAAAGGAAGACACAGAGAGGTGCACAAGAGTTACCGACAACAAAGATCAATATTATTACATGCACAATACTGCATTTATCTGTAATACCAAACACTAATCTGGTGGATACATATGTAGGCAGGAAATAAGATCAGGTGTGATAGGCAAATGGGAATATACCCATCACTATATATAGATTTGGCAGACAATATTCCTACATATGCATTTGTATGTGCTATAAAAAAAAGGTCCACAGATAATATAGAGCTAACAGGGAACAAAGTTAAAATAACTTTTTAGTCACACCAGGCAACCCTGAGGGTGTGAATCACTGGAACTGTAGGCTCAGGATCATGATCAGAAGAGATACAAAACTCTATTGGCACAATTATCCCCAGTAGTAACTGTGGCCTTAAAAGCTGGTGAGTGGCTTTCTAAGTAAGATGCAACTGTATGGTCACTCCTCATCCAGAGCAAAGAATGAGGGAAATAAAAAATGCATGGAAACAATTAGTCCAAGGGACTAATTGACCATGAGAACTTCAGCATGCATGACACTGAGACCAGAAGAATTAGGTGGTTTCCAGCTACCGATGCTAACCACTCAGAATGGGATCAAAATTGGATATCCTTGATAGAGTGGGAGAAAAATGTGAACAAAATTTAAAAACAAGAAAGACAAGGATTACTGAGACTATGGCCCCTAATCACTCTTTGGGCCTGGAATTGGAGTCACTTCCATAAGTTAACTCTCAGCCTAACAATAGACAGGCCTATGAGCTGAAAAATTACACCAGGGAGATGCACTCCTTAGAACAATCAACCATGGGAGATCAGAAGGGCAGGATTTTTGCAAGTAGAAAATTATGGAGACAGGAATGCTTAGGTAATAAGGACACAGGAAAAGGGTAACCACAGGGAGGAAGTGAGAAGAGAGCATTTACATCATGGGGATTGTAATCAGTGCCACAAAATAAATGTGTGAAATGTTGAATGGAAACAAATTTACTCTGTAAAATTTCACCCAAATCGCGTGCCTACACAGACACACACACAGTTAAAATAAAATTTTAAAAAAAGATTATGGGGGGGGCAGATATTTTCATATCTCTGCCTCCTATAAGTTCTACTATATTCATGGATGTGTTTGTAGGACATCATTACATAAGTAGATATATCCTCTGTCAAACTCTGTATCTATCCGTTTATCCATCTATACTGAGTGTGGTCTTATTTACATTCCTGTAACTTTTCAGCTTATATGTCTATCTGTGTATACACTCATAGATTATTGTTATTACTGTTACTGCAGGACATGGTATATAATAGTATTTACTTTTGTTGGCTTTAACTCCTTTTCCTCCCAGTGTCTTCCTTTGCCTTGATCATTTTGTGCTGAACTTCCCCTTATATATATGGCAGTATTTTGAACAGTTAATTATTGAACATCTGTGAATAAACATCTGATAATGATAACATCAGCAGATTTTGAACTGCAATATCATATGTTGTACATATTTGTAGCAATAAGATGTACAGAAAAAATAAAGGACCATGAGTGCAATTTATCATAACTTGAATATATTGTAAGTCAGGGATGACCTATATTCTCTTGATAAGCAATTTTGCCTTCTCTTTATAGTAATCTTTTATCACCCTTTATGAAAAGCAAGCCAGTAAATGCCAAAGCTATTTAGCAATTTTGCAAATGAACCCATCAATTATTTGCTAGCTTTTTTTCCCCCCCAATCTAGGTTTATCCTATGCTTTGCTTTTTATGGAAAAACTGGTTTTATTTTAAGATGAAAATTATCCCCTTTCCTTAAATAAAACATATCTCATATATCTAACTTAAGTTATATATGAAGATTTTGCTTTTCAGATTTTACTTTTGAATTTGACATAGTACAAAATATAAAAATCTTTGTCAGAATGAATTCACTTTCATTAATTCCCAGAAATATTTGAGCTATTAAATTTATGTGATGACTTATTTTTTATTAAACCAATAATAATACAATTCTTTGAAGGAACATTATGATCTAACTTATTAATACCTTGTAGAGGTAGGAAAATATTCCATTTTCATAACCCTATCTTTTGTGCACTTGCAAGAATCTTTTAGAGAATCAATTTAGAATAATTTGTCCTTTTTAAGCCTTGCTATACCAATCATAATAAACACTCTATCCTTTTGCAGTGCACTTTTCAAATAGACAAATTTATATCAAATTTTCTCAAAGAGCTTATCGAAAGCAAATCAAAAGACAGGCATAAGAAGCAATTTCATTTGGGGAAAAATGAAAAGACTTAAGACGGCCTCAAGAAAAGCCAGAAATCACCTCCTGAGGCAAGACAGAAGAAATAGCCTCCTGAGGCAAGACAGAAGCAGAGATACAACACTATTTCTAGATCAAGATCTAGTTCTCAGAACAAAACCAGAAAAAAAAAAAAAAATTACATAAACTCTGTGGGGCCAGCCCAAAATCAGGCTTATACTCTTAAACAACACAACACAAAGAACTTGAGAACCCAGCCTCTTAAAATGTCTGCAGTACTTCTTTGGTATGATTGACCCAATTCAACCACAAACAAGCTCTAGATAAAATTTAGTAACTTGCCAAAGTCTCAGATATTTGGATCTCAGGGTCTATGACAAAACTTGAGCACCAAACAAAAGTTCCCTGAAGAAGAAAGAAAAGACAACATAAATGGAACTCATTTTCCCAAAGTGGAAGGAAAAAGAGCAGATGGGAAATCATTTTCCCAAAGTTATCACTGAAATGCCAAATTCCTTCTAGTGTATTCAGCTTATAGCATATTTGAACATGAACTCCAAACCAATGCCTTGGTAGAGGGAAGCTCCAAGCTCACTTCTCTTAGATGGCAAAGATCTTACCCCTTAGGTAAAAACTTTAGTTTGCCAGCATCAAATAACTTCCTAGCAGGGAGTCTGCTACAGAGTTTGATCAGTGTTTTGTTTTACAGTGTACCTCTTTGAGAATTTTCTTGTGGCTAGTGAGCAGCCTAATGCTTGGCCCATCTCATGTCATACCTTATCCTCATATGAGAATCTTTCTGTTGGTGATGAGCACCCAGTATGTTTTTAAAAGTGTTCGAGCTCATGCCTACACATTTTTTGTGTGGCTTAAAAGACACTGGGATTCTACGAGCGTATTTGTTTGTGCTGTAAGAATGTCCAGGTATATAGTAGAGCTGACAAGGTAAAGGTTGTGGTAACTTCTTGGCCACAGCCAGCTACCTGGAGAGAGTGAGCAGTTGGATGTGTGGCCTCAAGACCGTGGTCTCAGGGGACATCAAGCTCAATTGGCATAACATACTACACAAAAACATTGTTCCACATCTTACTTTGGTGAGTGGTGTCTGGGATCTTAAAAGCTTACAAGTGGCCATCTAGATGCAATGATAGGTCTCTCCACATTCAGAGCAAAGAAGAATGAAGAAAACCATGATGAATGGAAACAATTAGTCCAACGTACTGGTAGACCATGTGATCCTCAGCCTATATGACCATGAGACCAGAAAAACTAGATGGTGCCTGGCTACCACTGTCAACCACTTGGAGGGGGATCAATGTAGGAGATCCTGGATAGAGTGGGAGAACAATGTGGAACAAAACTCAAAATCATAAAAAAAAAAAAAAAACCAGGTTTGCTTCTCTGATAGAGCCTGGTAAGACTCTTGAGACTATGGCCCCTAGCTACCTTTCAGGTCTTAAATTGAACTCACTCCTATAGCTTCCAGCCAAATAATAGACAGGGAAATGGGCTGAACATTTACATCAGGTTGATACTACTTGGAGCAATCAATCATGGGACAACAGAAGGGAGTCTATATGCGGGGAAACACCTTGGGTGGGGGGCAGGGGTGCATGGGAGGGAAGAACACGTGGAAGAAGTATTATGGGGAGAAAGTGGGAAGAAAGCTGTTACATTGTGGAGAATTGCAGTCAATGACATGAGACAAAATGTGTATGAACTACAGTATGGAAAATGAATTTGCTCTGTAAAGTTTCACCCATATCACAAAAAAATTCTCAAAATATAAAAATAAAATAAATAAAGGGAAAGAGAAAAAACACTGGGATTCCTTTGAAACAATCTGGTTTCATTCTTTCTGAATGTATGTCATTCTGCTGACTAGAGACTCAGTCTTTTACAACCTATGATCAATTTTTTTTGAAACAGTGTGTTTTGGGAGCTCTGGTACCTAGTGCTGCTCTGACAAGAAATATACCATAAATTGGATGGCTTTAACAAACAGGAGTTTATTCTTACAGTTTGGAGGCTTTAAGTCCAAGTTCAAAGTGCCAGGCTCTAGGGACTGGGTGAAAGCCCCTCAACCTTGGGGTTCAGCTCTGCCTCCTGCTCCCGGTCCACTGGAGCGAGGCATTTCTTCATTCAGACAGCTGCTGGCTGCAGAGGCTGAGAACCCCCCAAGGTTGACAACTAAAAAAGTACAGTCCTAATTTTACCAAACCACATGGCAGGCCATTAACGTAAGTCCATTGTAAGTCCCAAGGTCGGCAGAGCATGGCAAGCTGCTGAGCAATGACATGGCTACATGCAGAGTCCAAGCGTGCCATAGGCTACAGACCATTCTCAAAACTTCTCCTTATATACAGGAAGCAGACCACATACCCAAAGGCAGCTACTGAGCTGCTCCCAGTAGATTCCACCCTGGAATTGATTACCAGTCTCATCATGGGGAATACTACATCCAGCTGTCCAGCCACTCAACCAGGCCTAGCCAAGTTGACATACAAACATAACCATCACAGTGCCTAAAGCATTTGACTGCTAACCAGAAGGCTGGCAGTTCAAACCCACCAGCCACTTCTCTTAAGGAAGATGGGGCAATCTACTTCCATAGTGATACTGTCTTGGAAACCCAAGGAGGGGTCACTATGATTCAGATCCAACTCGATGGCAGTAAGATTTTTTTTTTTTTTTTTTTAACAGAAAAATACCACAAATGGGATGGCTTGAACAAACAGGAGTATATTCTCTTACAATTTTGGAGGCTTTAAGTCTGGGTTCAAAGTGCCAGCCTGTAGGGGCTGTGTGAAAACCCCCCAAACTTGGGCTTCAGCTCTGCCTCCTGCTCCTGACCCACTGAAGCTAGAGGCTTTTCTTCACTCAGACAGCTCCTGGCTGCTGAGGGTGACAAGTCCAAGGTTGATAAGTAAAAAGGCACAGTCCAGTGTTACCAAACAACATGGCAGGCCACTAATTCAAGTCCAGATGAAGTCCCAAGACCAGCAGGGCATGGTAAGCTGTTAAATAACAACTTGGTTACATGCAGGGTTCAGGCATGCCAAAAAGCTAGAGACTACTCCCAAAGCTGTTTCTTATATACAGGAAGAAGACCACATCCATAAAGCAGCTACTCAGTTGCTCCAATAGATTCCACCATGGAGTTAATTACCATTCTTACCATGGGGAATAACTGAACCAGCTGCCCAGCCACTCAAACAGGCCCAGCCAAGTTGATAACCAAACTTAACTCCCACACAGTGTCTTTCACAGTGGCCACTTTTTTTTTTTTAAGTTGTGATTTGGATGAAAATTTACAGAACAAATTCACTTTCCCTACAGCAGTTCACACACACTTTGTCTCATGACATTGACCACAATTCACCACAATGCAACAGCTCCCCTCCCACTTCCTCCCAACAGTCACCTCTTCCCTGTGTCCATCCCTCCATGCACCCCTGCCCCTTGAGCTGTCTCCCTGTGCATTAACAGCCCTCTTTCTCCCTTGACTATTCTCTACAAAGAGTGTATCTACCTCAGGTAAATGTTGAACCCCTATGCCTGTCTTGTTTGTCTGGAAGCCACAGGTATGGGTTCAATTCCAGACCCAAAGGACAGCTAGGGGCCATAGTCTCAGTGGTTCCACCAGGCTCTATCAGACCAGGAAACTGGTCCCCTTTTTTTTTGTTTACAAATGATTTTGAGTTTTGTTCCACATTATTCTCCCTCTTGATCCAGGATCTCCTACATAGATCCTCCTCCAAGTGGTCGACAGTGGCAGCGAGGCACCATCTAGTTCTTCTGGTTTCATAGTCATATAGGCTGAGGATCACATGGTGTACCACTAGCGAGGACTAATTGTTTCCATGAATCTGGTTTTCTTCACTCTTCTTTGCTCTGGATGAGGAGAGACCCACTGATGCATTTAGATTGCTGCTTGCAAGCTTTTAAGATCCCTGTCGCTAATCGTCAAAGTAGGAGGTAGAACAATGTTTTATGTAGTATTTTATGCCAATTGAGCTTGATGTCCCCTGCAACCATGGTCCTGAGCCCACACGTTCAACTACTTGCTCCCTCTGGGTAGCTGGCTGTGACCAAGTATTTACTACAACCTTGTCCCTTGTCAGCTCTACTTTACCCCTGGGAATTCTTACAGAACATACAAATACTCTTGTAGAACTATTGTCTGCCAACCCTATACATGGTCTTGGGTACACTCCCTGCTGTATACCTAATAGTTCAGCCTGTCCACTCATCTATCCACCCATACACCTGTGTTTGCCTTCACTGACAATGCAGTTGTATGTACAAAATTATTCCTCTTTGTTGTCTGCCCCTCACGTGTACCTCTCTATGTCTTCCTCTTCCTCAATGCCACCATGTTGACCACTCATATACGGTACATTGCCCTTCTCTTTACCCAAATCAATACTTATCTCTACCTATCTAACAGTGTTCCCTACCCTACCCTCCCACCCCTGGTAACCAACAAAGAAAATTTCCTTCCATAGATAAACCTTTCCTTGACTTTTACAATGACGGACTAATACAATATTTGTTCTTCTGTGATTGATTTATTTCACTCAGCATAATGTCTTCCAAGTTCATTCATGTTATGCATTGTTTTGCAGATACTAGTTTATTCTTCAGGGTTGCATAGTATTCCATTGTGTGTATGTACAAAAGTTTGGTTATCCATTCCTCAGCTGATGGACACCTAGGTTGTTTCCATCTTTTGGCTATTATATAAATAGTGCTGTGATGAATATGGGTGTGCATATATTTGTTCTTGCCATGGGTCTCACTTCTTTAGGATATATACCTAGTAATGGAATGTCGGAAGGAAGGTTGGGCAATCCTACTTCTGTAGTGATACTGCCTCGGAAACCCAAGGAGGGGTCGCTATGAGTCGGGTTTGACTCAATGGCACA
>NW_006922099.1:1726233-1739249 GCF_000298275.1 Orycteropus afer afer | reverse complement strand
ATACAGTTCTTCATAGTGTCCTGATATTATCCTTTTTATTTCAGTTGGTTCTGTTGTGATGTCACCCATTTCATTTCTTATTCATGTTATTTGTATTCTCTTCTTCTTTTCCATTGCTAAATTTGCCAGTGGTTTGTCAATTTTATTGATCTTTTCAAAAAACCAACTGCTACTCTTGTTGATATTTTCTATAGCCCTCTGTTTTCTGTTTCCTTGATTTCTGAGCGAATATTTATTTCCTTTCTTCTGGTGACTGTAGGCTTTTCTTGCTGTTCTTTTTCTAATTGTTAGAGATTTTGGTTTAAAGTGTTGATTTTGGCTATTTCTTCTTTTTTGATGTGTGCATTTATTGCTATAAATTGGCCTCTGATCACTGCCTTTGCTGTGTCCCAAAGATTTTGGTATGTTGTGTTTTCATTCTCATTTGATTCAAGGAATTTTTCAATTCAATTTTTATTTCTTCTCTTACTCAGTCTTTCTTAAGGAGGGTGTTGTTCAGTTTCCATTTGTTTACTCTTTTTCTGTTGGTCTTCCTAATGTTGATTTCTAATTTGATAGC
Source organism: Orycteropus afer afer (assembly GCF_000298275.1). Lineage (NCBI taxonomy): Eukaryota > Metazoa > Chordata > Mammalia > Tubulidentata > Orycteropodidae > Orycteropus > Orycteropus afer. The sequence continues at coordinate 1,738,690 of NW_006922099.1, read as the reverse complement.
ATTATGATCTGACAATATGTTTTGCAGTATTTCAATGTTTTCAAATTTATGAAGGCTTGCTTTATGACCTAACATATGGTCTATCAAGGAAAATGTTCCATATGCACTGGAAAAGAAGGTATATTGGGCTGTTGTTGGGTGAAATGCTCTGTAGATATCTATATGGTCATGTTAGTGGATTGTATTGTTTAGCTTTTCTGCATCTTTGTTGAGTTTCTTTCCAGTTCTATCTTTCATTGAAAGTGGTGTATTAAAGTCTCCCACTATGACTGTGGAGTCATCTATTTGACTTTCCAACTCTTTTGAAGTCTGATTTATGCATTTTGGGTCTCTTTCATTGGGTTCTTAGATAATTATTATTGTTATATCTTCATGTTCAATTCATCTTTTAATTATTATGTAATGTCCTTCCTTGTCTCATATGGTGGTTTTTGTCTTAAAGTCAATTTGATCAGAAATTAATATTGCCACTCCTGCTCTCTTAAGGTTGCAAATTGGTTGATATATCTTTTTTCCAACCTTTGATTTTTAGTCTATTTTTGTCTTTGTCTCTAAGGTATGTCTCTTGTAGATAGCATATTGATGGGTTTTGTTTTCTTATCCAATCTGCAACTCTCTGTCTCTTGAGTGGTGCATTTAATCCATTAATATTCAGTGTAATTATTGAGAAGTATGAATTGGTTGCTGTCATTTTTCTATGCATTTTTTCATGGTGTCTCTGGTTTCTTTTTTCCATATTATTTTTTGTGCTGAGCTCATTATGTTTAAGAATCCTGTTATCATTTCCTTTGTTGTTGTTGTTTTAGTATTTGCTAAATATTTGTGCTTGTCCTCTTCTTTATTGTGATATGAAGGTTTATCCTTTTTCTTTGAGGTTACCCTGTGATTTATAATTTTCTCCCTGAGATTTAAACAGTCCATTCTATCTTGCAACTCACTTGACTTCTTCACCACTTAGAAGTTCTGTAACTACACAGTACTTTCCCACTTTTTGGTTTGTAGTTGTCTTCATTTGCCAATTGATGTCTCTTGTTCCCTGTTTACAATCTTGTAAGCTCATTTTACTTTGGATATGTCCATAACTGTTGTTTCTGGGTTTTGTCATCTTGTGTATTAATGGTCAGATGTTATTTGCTATTTTTGATTCTCTGTTTAAAGGACTCCCTGTAACATCTCTTATAAGATTGGTCTGATTTTCACAAATTCCCTTAGTTTCTGGTTATCTGGAAATCTCCTAATTTCACCATCATATTTGAGGGACAATTTTGCTGGGCATATAATTCTTGGTTGAAAATTTTTCTCTTTCAGGGTTTTATATATACCATCCAATGGTATATATAAATATATATATTTCTTGCTTACATGGTTTCTGCTAAGAAATCAGAGTTTATTCCTGCTGGTTGTCCTTTGTAAGTACCTTTTTGTTTTTCTTGTGCTGCTTTAAGGATTCTTTCATTGTCTTTGGTTTTGATGAGTTTGATGATGATATGTCTTGGTGATTTTCTTTTGGCATCTATTCTGTTTGGGGTTTGTTGGACTTCCTGAATGGATATCTTCACATCTTTCATCATATCAAGGAAGTTCTCCTCCAACAAATCTTGAACAATTTTCTCAGTGGTTTTATTTTTCTCTTCCTGTTCTGTAATTCCAATGACACATAGGTTATTCCTTTTGATGGTATCCCACATGAACCTTAAACTTTCTTCATTTTGTTTTGATCTTTTTTCTGATTGATCCCTTTCCAAAGAAGTATTCAGGTATTTTTCTTCAATCTCATTAATTCTGTCTTCCCTTGCATCAATTCTACTTTTTTGCCCTTTCAATGTGTTATCTATTTCTGACAATTTAGTATTAATCTTTTGTATTTCTATCTGTAGATTTAGAATCATTTCTAATGTTTCATTTAGTTTGTCATTTTTTTCTTGTATTTTCTTCCAAACATCTTCTCAGGTTTTGTCTGTGTTTTCCTTGGTCTATCTCTCAATCCTTTGAAGATACCTAAATATAATTCTTTTCAATTCCTTATTAGAGAGTTCCAATGCTGCTTCTTCCTCAGGGATATGTTCTGGGTCTGAATCCTGCTCCTTTTTTCTACCACTTTATCTTGCTACTTTGTGTGGACTGTGAAGGTCTGTTGTCTTCAGGACATTGTGACATTGTTGTATTTAGATCTCTGTTAACTGTTTGTGAAGAACAGCGAAGGGTGAGTTGGGCTGTTCTTCATGGTTGTTTATCATTGGTGTGTTGGTAGAGAAGGAAATGGTGGCTTTCACTCAGTAAATGAAGCTGCAGAAAGTGTGGGTATAATTGCGCCATATGGGAACTGTTGCTGTCTTCCACTCTTTTAAGCAAAAATAACAATTGAATAAGTATAAAAAAAGTAAAAGCAAATGGACAAAATATACGCCATGTAATCACACAAGAATAGTAACCAAAAAGGGGGGGGGGGACAAAGAAGAAGAAGAAAAACAAAACCCTGCAATATCTGTGGAGAGGGCAATAAGAGAAAAAAGGTAGAGAAGGAGAATAATGAAGAAAATTATGGGAAAAATGCAAAAAGAGAAACAAGGAATAAGATTAACCATGAGAAAGAAAAAGAGAAAAGTTGCAACCAGGGACAGGGATAAGAAAAAAAACTGAAAACTAGAACCTGGGAGGGGAAGAATAAAGAATAATAGTAAAAAAGATGAAACTAATAATAGTAGTAGTAGTTTTAAAGCAGGCAAAAAGAAACAAACTAAAAAACAGAAAAAAAAATTGGAGCAGGGTAGGGCAGGGCATGCAGGCTCCATCTGAGCACACAGACTGGGATGGAATTCCTGATGGGCCAGAAAGTGGGTGGGAGTGAGGGATGGCCACACCTCCATTCACCAAGAGTTTGTGGGGTATAAGAGTAACAAGGGGAATGTCACACCTTTGCAGTCATCCAGGTCCAGAATGTCCTTAGGGTTCCTGGCAAGTGGACTCTGTTCTTAAGTCCCTGGAATCTAGAAGAACACTGTCATTTTAAATATCCAAAATGGTCAAGCCACTTGTAAACATTCAAAATGACTGCGCCCTCCACACAGGCAAAAGTCTACAGCTTAGCCTGCCTTCCTCTTTGCTGCTTCCCCTTTTATTCCGAAGCCACCAGAGCAGTCCTCTGTGCAGTCCCTGGCTAGCAGAGCCAATTTTTAGGTTAACTCTAAGTTCTTACCACCACTCGGCAATATACAAGCTGTCTGTGCCATCAGGATCACTGCCAGACCACAGCTCCGTATGTCTCCTTTTTTGGTGTTTTCATGCAAATTCTGTTAGCTGGAGTTTAGTCCACTTCTATATACTTCCCTTCAAGGGTCAGGGTCCAGGTTTATCTTCTGTATATGTGTTAATTGGTTCCCCTTTTCTTTGTTGAAGAAAGTCTGTGCAGTCTTTCTTCCTATTCCACCATCTTACCGGAACTCCCAGAGTGGCTACTTTAAAATCCTAAATATGTTTGGAAACCTATAAATACTAATCAAAATGAGCATCACATAGTTCCTGCATGGTTTCAGCACTACAGTTTTCTAGGGTAGAGTTTAAATATACTAGTATCTCCAATAGGAAAACACCCCAAAGTGGCTGCTGATTTGACAAACAAAGATCCAAATACAAATAAGACCTAGACTCCTAGGTCATGTAGCAAGCCAAAAATCAATTAGAAAAATATAGTGTTTTCTTAGATTTGGCATACCACATTTTGAGACAGTTGTGCTATGAAACAACATATTCATCAAAGTCATGATAAATATTGGATTCAAGCTCAAAACATAAAAGAAGAATTTAAGAATCTGTGAGGACTTACCAAGATGGTCTGCAGATGCTCCATGGGGATAGTAAGCTGAAAGGGCTTTTGCAGATGTCAAACCAGTGTCCAATGAGCACTCTAGGGGATATCAATCAGCCACTGTGGACTCCACTTCTGACATCAGGAATTATCAAAAACCTAAATGGGAAGTGAAGCACCAAAATTTAGTGCAATAGAATATATTTATTGTGAGTATATATAATTCAAATCTGGCAGTGACTAAACCAAAAGTATTCTGAATAGAGGACAGTGAAAGAGGGTTATATAGGTCATGGTTATATTAATTTCTCAGGAAATAATATTGAAACATGGGCAGGGTTCCTGGGAGTTGGAGAAACTGTCACTAAGGACATGCCACACATTTGCTAGTCAAACTCTGTGGTTCCTCCTCCCAGAAATGGACTACTCATAGATTGCTGTTTTCAAAAAGCCCAATGCCTAAGGCAAAATGATCCTCACTAGGCTATTGTTCTACTTGGAAGTGACTTTAGGAAAACAGTTCCTTAAGACTTAAGTTTCAAAATCATACCTAAAGGCAGATGACTTGGGCAGAACACCTCAATTCCATGAACTCAGAAATCTGGATTCTAGGAGAATCAAAATGTTTTATCAGGGTGCAGGTGCTTTTCTGCACATGGTACATTTCACAGCTGCCTGCACATTTGCAAGATCTGGGTCTCTCTGTATACCATATGCCACTTCTTCCTGGGACCCTGGTGCCTTCACTGGGGCATGACTATTTGGAAACTCTGAGCCTCACTGTACTCTGCACCAGCTTCCAGCACCTTCAGATGGCTGTGCTGAGCCTGGGAAGATAGGAGAGTGTGGACACTGGGCACAGTGAATCTCTGCTTTCCCACAGTCAGTATCTTACCTTTTAATGGAGTGTTCCCTTTGGTCCTTCATTCTGTTATTGTATATTTGGAGTACTGAAGCTCTCTATTTTTTCAATATTTGCTTGCTTTTTCTATAATAGTTGTGGGTTCTTGGGGTGTATAATTGATATGCAATTATCTTGCTCTGCTTCCTTGCAGCTATTGCTTGGTGTTAGGTTGGTCCTTTCCTGTAGCATGCTGCTCTATCATGTAGATATAGCTTTTTTAGTCTCTTTTGCTTTCATTTACAATTGTTTCTTCCTCTTAAATTTCTTTGGTTACCTAAAGTACCTGTTTCCTCTGGGTTCAGTTTTTCCCATTGCTATTAGTCCCATTTTTTTTTCCTTTCTGTTCATTCCTCTCCTATGCTTGCTTAAGCTTCTTGAACTTCATATTAAAGAGGGAAGTCTGGGGACCATGGATTTCTCTCTCTGTTGTTATAGGGTCAGGCCGGTTTCCTACATGGTCTCTCTCCTGCATGAAATTCCCAAACGAGCAATGTGGCGAGGCAGGACATATCACCACTTTGCTGTAATGTGACCAGTGCCTCATCACAGCCTCTTCCACAACTTCTCTTCTCTGCTTTATTTTTATTATTATTCATTTCATTGGGAGTTGGGAAGTATAAAAAGCAAGTGCATGTACACAGTTTACCACCTTGAACCAAAAGTCAGAAATTCTTTGAATATAAAATGTTCCTACAAATCAGTGAGGTTTGTTTCCTTTTCCAGGTCTAAAGCAGTGTCATAGTCCTTGATTTCCTTTATTTGACCATTCATCAGTTGATGGACTGTTGAGTCATTTTCTACTTTCTGGCATTTATGGATAGTGCTGCTATAAACATCCAGGTACAAATTTTTGCATGGACATATGCTTTTAAATATGCTTGATATTCACAAGCTTTTCAGTGGCCAATTTTTTCAGTAGTGGACCACTTTTGAAAGATCAGGGTCTTGAAACCCTTACAGAGCAGTTAGACTGCACATATGGAGTCACCATGAGTCAGAAACAACAATGACAATTAACAACATTAACTAATAATGTTGATCAACTTTCCTGTGCTTATTGGCTATTTGTATATCTTCTTTGTATCTATTCAAGTTATTTTCCCATTTTTTAAAATTGGGTTGTATTGTTATTATTGACTTGTAGAAGTTATTTATATATTATGGATACTAGACACATGACATACATGATATGTAGATATTTTCTCCATTCTAGGGGTTGTATTTTCAATTTCTTGACAGCGCCCTTTGAAATCCAACTCTTTTTTCTTTTTCTTTTTTGCTTGTACCTGGTAGCATAGTACCTAAGGCACTTGACTGCTAACCAGAAGGCTGGCGGTTCAAACCCACCAGCCACTCCTCGGAAGGAAGGTTGGACAATCCTACTTCCGTAGTGATACTGCCTCGGAAACCCAAGGAGGGGTCGCTATGAGTCGGGGCCGACTCGAAGGCATATAACAACAAAGTGTATAGAATTATAAGTGACCTTTTAAATATAGATCTTGTATATTTAAGCTTTGCTTAACTTATTAGCTCTAATAGGTTTTTTAAAAAATTCTTTAAGAACTTCTATATGAAAGATCAGGTCATCTATAAATGAAGATAATTTTGCTTTTTCCTTTCCAATCTCAATTTCCTTTTTTTTTTTCCCCTCTCTTGGCCAGTTGCCCTGACTAGAACTTCCAGTACAATGTTTACAGAAATGCTCAGAGCAGACATTCTTATCTTGTCCCTGATCTTAGGAGGAACATTCGCAGTCTGTCATCATTAAGTATGATGTTGGGTGTTTTCATATGTGCCTTTTTCAGGTTGAGGAATTTCCTTTCTCTCGCTAGTTTATTTGTTTTTTTTTTCTCATAAAAGTGTGTTAGATTTTGTAAAATGCTTTTATTGTGTGTGCATCTATTGAAATGACCATGTGGTTTTTGTCCTTTATTCTATTGATATGTTGTATTGCATTGATTTTTCATACATCAATTTAGTGATGCATTCCTGGGACTAACGTCACTTGATCAGTTATGGATTGAGTTGTGTCCACAAAAACCTAACCCCTAATCCTGTGGTGGAGTTCTGGTAGCATAGTGCCTAAGGCACTTGACTACTAACCAGAAGGCTGGTGGTTCAAACCCACCAGCCACTCCTTGAAGGAAGGTGGGGCAATCTACTTCCATAATGATACTGCCTCGGAAACCCAAGGAGGGGTCACTATGAGTCCAAGGCACACAACAAGAACAATCCTGTGGTTATAATCTCATTGGGAATGATTTTTTGTTATGTTAATTAGACAGTATTAGTGAACATTGTGTCTTAAAACAATCTCTTTTGAGATGCAAAAAAAGAGCAGATTGAACAAGTAAGTATAGGTCACTGAAGATAGATGGCATGCCATATAAGATCTCTAAGGAATGAAAAAACAGGAACTGGAGGGAGATAGTACTTTTCCCTAGAGCCAACAGAGAGGGAAAGCTTTCTTCTAGAGCTGACATCCTGAATTTGGACTTCTAGCCTTCTAAACCGTGCAAAACTAAATTTGTTTGTTAAAGCCACTCACTTGTGGTATTTCTGTTATGGCAGCACTAAATAACTAAGACAGTCATGGTGTATAAACATTTTAATATTTTGGATTCAGTTTTCTAGTACTTGCTGATAATTTTTGCTTTACCTTTACAAGTGATATTGATCTGTAATTTTTTTTCTTGTGATGTCTGTCATTGGTTTTGGTATCAGGGTAATATTGGCCTCATAGAATGATTTGGTTAGTGTTCTCTGGTTGCGTCTGCCACTGGCATTATGGTCTTCTTTTCCTCCTTCTCCTGCTGCTGCTGCTGCTTCTCTTCTCCTTCCTGTTCTTTGTTCTCTTTCTATTGTTCTCTTCTTTTTCTCTGAAGAATTTGCAAAGAAAAAAAATGTTGTTAATTCTTTAACTGCTTGATAGAATTTACCAGTGAAGTCATGTGGTCTTTGGCTTTTCATTGTGAAATATATATTTTTTTCTTTTTTTATTACTAATTCAATGTTTGTTATAGCTCTATTCATATTTTCTGTTCCTTTCTGAGTTGGTTTTGGTGGTCTGTATCTATCTATAAATTAATTCATTTCATCAAGATTATCTAATTGTTGGCAAAAATTGTTCACAGTATCTCACAGTATCCCTTTATATTTTGCTTTGTCTTTGTAAGGTTAGTAGTAATGTCCCATAGTTCATTCCTGATTTTATTAATTTTAATCATCTTTTTTTCTTTTTAAGTATGGCAGAGATTTGTCAATTTTGTTGATCTTTTCAAAGAAACAATTTTTTAGTTTTGTTCATTTTCTTAATTGAATGTCCTCTATTTCATTTATTTCCACTCTAATCTTTCTTATATCCTTCCTTTTGTTTCCTTTGATTTAGTTTTCTCCTTTTTTCCTAGTTTCTTCTGGTGGAAAGCTAAGACATTGAATCATCCTTCTTTTTTTAATATAGACACTTGTGACTACACATGTCCCTCTAATCACTGCTTTAGGTGTATGCTTTAAGCTTTAATATGTTGAGTCTTCATTTTCTTCATCATGAAATATTTTCTAATTTTATTTTGTGTGCTTGTGTGTGTGTGTGTGTGTGTGTGTGATTTGGGTGAAAGTTTACAGAGGAAATTCATCTTCCATACAATAGTTCATACACATTTTATTTCATGACATTGATTGCAATCCCCAGAATGTAACAGCTCACTTCTCACTTCTTCCCTGTGGTTACCTTTCCCTGTGTCCTTGTTTCCTATGCATTCCTGCCCCCTGAGCTATCTCCCTGTGCAAATACTGACTGTCTGATCTCCCATGATTGGTTGTTCTAAGGAATGTGCCTAGCTGATGTGAATGTTCATCTTACATGCTTATCTATTGTTTGTCTGGAAGCCATGGGAGTGAGTTCAATTCCAGGCCTGAAGGGTGACTAAGAGCCATAATCTCAGGGGTTTCACACAAGTCTCTATCAGATCAGTAAGGCAGGTCTTTTTTTTTTATTTTAATGATTTTGTGTTTTATCCTGCATTTTTCTCTCACTCTATTCAGGATCTCCTACATTGATGCCTTTCTGAGTGCTTAACAGTTGTAGCCAGGCACCATCTAGTTCTTCTGGTCTCATGGTCATGTAGGCTGAGGTTCACATGGTCCACTAGTCCCTTGGACTAATGGTTTCCATGCATTTTTTTTTTTTTCATTTTTCTTTGCTCCAATTATTACATCTAGATGGCCATTCACAAGCTTTTAAGACTCCAGTCACTACTCACCAAAGTAGGATGTAGAACAACGTTTTGTGTAGTATGTTATGCCAATTGAGCTTGATGTCCCCGACAACCCACAGGTCCAACAACTCACTCCCTCAGGATGGTTGGCTGAGATAGTTAGAGAAGGTACTCTTTTTTGTTGTTTAGTTTTGTTTTGTTTAAATTTTATTGTGATTTGGATGAAAATTTACAGAGCAAATTCACTGTCCATACAGCAGCTCACATACACTTTGTTTCATGACATTGACTGCAATTTCCCACAAGGGAAGGTACTTTTTATGTTTTCAATCTATTTAAATTTATTGAGGTTTGTTTTATGACCTAGCATATTATCTTCCCTGGAGAACATTCCATGTGCACTTGAAGAGAATATATGTTCTCCTGTTAGTGGATAGATAAAGAGCGCTAGTGGCACTGTGGTTAAAGCATGGGGCTGCTAACCAAAATGTCAGTGATTTGAGCCCACCAGCCACTCTGTGAGAGAAAAATGAGGTAATCAGCTTCCATAAAGATTTACAGTCTTGGAAGCCCTATGGTATAATTCTACTTTGTCCTATAGAATCATTATGTGTTAGAATTGACTCAAAGGTAGTGGATTAGGTTTGGTTTTTGGTTTATTGGATAGATGATTCTATAGATTTCTGTAAAATCTTGTTGGATTATTCTTCATTTAAGCATTTTTCTTTCTTTCTTTCTTTTTTCCTTCAAGCCTTCTACGTTCTTGTTGATCTTCTGCCTAGTTGCTTTTGTCTATCATTGAAAGTGAGTTATTGAAGTCTATTGTTGAATTTTCTATTTCTCAATTCAGTCAATTTTTGCTCAGTTTTTCTTTCTTTTTTTTTTGGGGGGGGACTTTGTTGTTAAGCATGTATATATTTATAATTGTTAATTCTTTTGATGGCTTGACTCCTTTATCATTGTAAAGTGTCCCTGTTTGTCTCTATTAACAATTTTGTTTTAAAGTATATTTCATCTTTTGTCTGATTTTCGCATAGCTACCTAGCTCTCTTTTGGTTATTGTTTACATGGCATATCATTTTCCATCCTTAATTTACAATCAAGTGTGGCTTGACAACATATAATTGGATCATGTTTTTTTTAAATCCATCCTGCCAGTCCCTGCCTTTTCATTGGAATGTTAAATTGGTTATATTCACAGAAAAAAGAAAGAAAGAAAGAGCTGATTCTTATTAAGAACTGTGAGCTTTGTAGCATTTTAACTTGCCCTGGGCATATCCCCCACCGATAGCCCCCCAATATCCTTGAGAAATAAGAGTTCACTTTGCAGTAAAAATCATAAGCCTAGCAATCACTGGAGGGAGTAAAGTTTTGTGGAAGGTAGTTTAAAAATGGTTGTAGCAGTACATCGACAGGATTCTACCAGAAATTCAAGCCATATTCAGAAGATGACAAGGAATGGGAGATATCAGTGCTAATGTCAGATGGATCTTGGCTGAAAATGAAGAATACCAGAAATATGCTTATTTCTGTTTTGTTGACTTTGCAAAGACACTTGATTTTGTGGATGATAACAAATTATGGGTAACATTGAGAATAATGGGAATTCCAGAACACTTGATTGTGTTCATGTGAAAACCTGTATGTATACCAAGGGGAGTCTTTGAACAGAAGAAGGGTTAAAAATCAGGAAAGGTATGTATTGTTTCACCATACTACTCAGTATGTATGCTGAGCATATAATTTGAGAAGCTAGCCACTCCTCAGAAGGAAGGTTGGGCAATCAATATCTATAGTGATACTGCCTGAGAAACCCAAGGAGGGTTCTCTATGAGTTGGATCTGACTCGATGGCAGAGGGTTTGTTTTTTTGGTAGACTATATGAAAAAGAATGTAGCATCAGGATTAGAGAAAGACTCATTAAAAACCTGCAATATGCAGATGACAAAACCTTGCTTGCTGAAAGGGAAGAAGACTTGAAACACTTATTGATAAAGATCAAAGACAGCAGTTTTTGAGATAAATTACACCTCAACATAAAGAAAACAAAAATCCTCATAACTGAACTAATAAATCATGATAAATGGAGAAAAGATGAAAGTTGGATCCATGATACACATGGAAGCAGCGGTCAAGAAATCAGATACTGTATTGCACTTGGCAACTCTGCTGCAGAAGAACTCATTAAAGTGTTTAAAAGCAAACATGTGAGATCCTTAACCTACCCAGCTGGATCTGAGAGGGGAATCTGACAGCAATCCCAGACTCACCGAGTTCCTGCCACCCAAGCTGGGAAGGTTACCTCTGAAAAGCAAGTGGCAGTAGCCATCTAGACAGCCTGAGACCAGAAAGGAAATGAGGACATGGCATAACTGCTTTCCCCTGCCCTAGGGGCTCTCCACTGAAAAGGAGCCAACCTGGGGGAGGCTAAAAATGGTGTGTTTTTTTGTAGTCCCCATGTTAGTTCCCTCTAGAATCTTAGTGCCTGAAAAACTAGGTGTAGTGGTTTGAAATGGGGATTCTGGTGCTCTGAACAGCTCATTAAGTCAGAGTATACCAAACTCAGGGGAGTGGGGTTAGAAAGGAGAAAGGGGCAGTGCAGTTACCCAGAGGGGGAAAAAATAACAAAAACAGGTGAATGAGCCCTATGAAGTGCCAACCAACAGGCAAGAAAGGCCATCGGAGACCTCCCTGGGGCAGTGGAGAGAATGCACCACACCAGAGAACCTGTGGCCACTCCACAGATCTATCTTCAGCACTTGTTTTTATTGGTAAACTTGGGACCACTGGGTGGAAGCAGAGATTTCTCTGCCTCCAGTACTGCTGAAGCCTGTGAACAAGAGAACATTAATGCCGCAAGTGGGTGGACCCTGGGAGGAACTCCTGCCACAGATCGTGGTTTGGGGCAGTTATCCTAGGTCAGCTTTTTGGCACGGACGGGCCAGCACCTGCTTTTATCAGTAAACTTGGGACTACTGGGAGTGAGCAGAGATTTCTCTGGCTTTGGTACCACTGAAGCTCAAAGAGAGAGAACATTAACACTGCAAGAGGGTGGACCCTGGAAGGAACTCCCACCACAGATTGTGGATCAGGAAAGTTATTCTAGGCCAGCTTTTTGGCATGGAGGGGCCTCGACAGCAGGGTTTTTGTTTGTGTCTGAACCCAGCAGAAAGTGGTGGCCCCCTAACAGTTGGAATATTTGCTGAACTTGAGCTGCAGGCCTGTGAATAACAGCACAACGTCATCATTAGTAGCCCGCTCAAAGCCCTAGAAACTGCTCCTGGCACCTTGGAGCTTTCCTTCATTCTCTCTTCTTACCCACTTTCTCCACCTCTATTCTCCCCCATCCAATAGAAAAATCACATTCAGCCACCATAGTACCTGCTGGCTCAAATCCTAAACTCCCTTTATGACAGAGACATGCATCCACATTCCACACAGCGATTCATCATCACAAAGAAGACTGCAGAGCAACCAAGCATACCGAAATTAATAGCCAAAAAAAATTGACCAAAACCTTTCTGAAGAGCT
>NW_006922099.1:1713368-1725626 GCF_000298275.1 Orycteropus afer afer | reverse complement strand
CACTGAGAAAATTGTGGAAGACCTACTAACAGAAAACTTCCCCCATATCATGAGGGAAGAAAATATATTTGTCCAAGAAGCTCACAGAAGTCCATACAGGATAGATCCCAAGAGAAAAACACCAAGGCATATCATAATAAAACTCTCCAAACCGAAAGACAAAGAAAGAATTTTGTGAGTTGACTGGGACAAAATAAATATAACTTATAATAATCAAACAAGCTGAGATCTGATTACTCAGGAGAAACCATGCAGGCAAGAAGGAAATAGGATGGCATATATAAAACACTGAAGAAAAAAAATAATACTTCCAACCAAGAATCCTATGTCCAGCCAAATTATCCATCAACTATAAGGGCTAAATCAAGGCATTCTCAGACAAACAGAAATTAAGTGTTTTGTGAAAACTAGACCAACCCTACAATAAATGTTTATGGAATTTCTTCCAATGGAGAACCCACAACACAGATCAACAAAATCAGTATAAAAGACATCAACACTTAAACCAAGTCAGAAATAGAAACTCAAAATAAGACCACAAAACATTGTACACTAAAAATCAAGCAAGCCAATCTGCACATGACAACAGCAACTAACCAAATAGAGAGAATGAAAGTTTTAGGTACAAACTTTCAAATGGAGAGGAAAATGTCCTCATAGAATAAACTGTTCTAAAAATGTAGAGAAAAGAAAACACTCCAAGGTAACTACAGAGAAAGCTAACAATCCCCCTAAGCAAATACAGAAGGAAGGAAAACATATGGGTTTAAAAAGCACAAAACCAACAATACAGAAGCAAAGAGAGGAAGCACTTCACAACAAATCAAACTCGGCACAGAAAAGTATATGGACCAAGGAAACACCAACAACATGACAAAAAAAAAAAAAATAGAATGACAGCAATCAATTCATAGTTATCACTAATTACACTCAATGTGAATGGACTAAATGCACCAATCAAGAAAAAGAGAGTGGCAGACTGGATGAGAAAAGAAGACTCATCGATATGCTGCCTACAAGAGATCCACCTTAGACACAAAGATAAAAACAAGTAAGAGTTAAGGGGTGGAAAAAAATATACCAAACCAATGGTAATCAAAAAAGAACAAGAGTGACAATATTAATTTCTGATAAAATAGACTTTAAGGTGAAAAACAACATAAGAGACAAAGAAGGATATTATATGATGCTGAAAGGGTCAATTGACAACGAAGACTTTTCAATAATAAATATTTACACACCCAATGAAAGTGCTCCAAAATACATGAAGCAAATATTAATTGAATTAAAAGGGACAATAAAAAACTCTACAATAGTAGTAGGGGAATTTAACACACCACTTTCAAGGAGGGATAGGTCAACAACAACAACAACAACAACAACAAAAAACTTAACAAAGATGCATAAGAACTCAACAACACAATCAACCAAGTTGACCTCAGAGACATATACAGAGCACTCCACCCAACAAAAGCACAGTACACATTCTTTTCCAGTGCATATGAATCCTTCTTCAGAATAGATCATATGTTAAGACATAAAACAAGCCTCAGTTAATTAAAAAACACTGAAATACTACAAAGCATCTTCTCAAACCACAACGCTATGAAATTAGAAATTAATTGTAGGAAGATCAAGGAAAAAACATCAAACATGGAAGTGGAAAAATTCACTGCTCAAAAACTACTGGGTAATAGAACAAATAAAAAGTGAAATAAAAAATTTCCTAGAAACAAATGAAAATGAAGATAAATCATACCAAATCCTATGGGACACAACAAAAGCAGTATTCAGAGGTCAGTTTATAGCAATAAATTCATTCATGAAAAAAAGAGGAAAGAAACAAAATCAACACTCTAACTAAACAACTCCAACAACTAGAAAAAGAACAAGAAAAGAATCCTACAGTATCTAGAAGTAAGGAAATAACAAAGATCAGAGCAGAAATAAATGAAACAGAAAAAAAAAATAGAGAAAATCAACAAAACAAAAAGGTGGTTCTTCGAAAAGATTAACAAAATCGACAAACCATTGGGAAATCTAACAAAAGAAAGAGAAGATGCAAATTACAAGAATGGTACATGAAAATGGTATTATCACAACAGAAGCAACTGAAATAAAAAAGATATTGACAGAATATTTGTAAAACTGCACTCCAACAGACTTGAGAACCTAGAGGAGATGGACAAGTTTCTAGAATTATAAGACCTACCTAAACTATCCCAGTCAGAGATAGAATAGTTGAACACAACTATAACAAAATAAAAAATTGAACAGGTCATAAAAAACCTCCCCACAAAGAAAAGCCCTGGCCCTAATGGCTTCACTGGAGAATTTTAGCAAATATTCAGGGAAGGGTTGACACCTTATAGTACTCAAGCTATTCCAGAACACAGAAAAAGATGGAATACTCCCAAACTCATTTTATGAAGCAAACATAACATTAATAACAAAACCAAGGAAAGACACCACTAAAAAGGAAAACTACAGACCAATGTCCCTCATGAACATAGATGCAAAAAATTTTAACAAAATCCTACCCAACAGAATCCAACAACATATCAAAATTTAATACATCCTGACCAAGTGGGATTCATACCAGGTATGCAAGGTTTGTTCAACATCAGAAAAGCAATCAACATAATCCACCACATAAACAAAACAAAACAAAAGAACCATATGATTATATAAATCAATGCAGAAAAGATATTCGATAAAATCCAACATCCATTCCTGTTCAGAACTCTCAGCAAAATAGGGATAAAATGGAAATTCCTCAACATAATAAAAGGCATATATACAAAGCCAATGGCCAACATCATTATTAATGGAGGAAGACTCAGGCATTCCCCTTACAAATAGGAACCAGACAGGGTTGCCCTCTATCACCACTTCTATTTAGCATTATATTAGAAATCCTGGCCAGGGCAATAAGGCAAGAAAGAGAAATAAAAGGCATCCAAATTGTCAAAGAGGAAATAAAATTATCTCTATTTGCAGATGATATGATCCTGTACATAGAAAACCCGAGAGACTCAACAAAAAAACTACTGGAACTAATAGAAAGGTTCAGCAAAGTTGCAGGATACAAGGTCAACATACAAAAAATCAGTTGGATTCCCCTACACCAACAGAGTCCTCTGATAAACACTACTACAAGAGACAACAAGGGCAATACATAAATGAAAAAAACCTACCTTGTTCATGGATAGGTAGACTGAATATTGTGAAAATGTCAATACTACCTAAAGCAATCTACACATTTAATGCAATCCCAATCCAGATACCAACAAAATTTT
Source organism: Orycteropus afer afer (assembly GCF_000298275.1). Classification (NCBI taxonomy): domain Eukaryota; kingdom Metazoa; phylum Chordata; class Mammalia; order Tubulidentata; family Orycteropodidae; genus Orycteropus; species Orycteropus afer. The sequence continues at coordinate 1,722,327 of NW_006922099.1, read as the reverse complement.
TAAGGACATGAAAAACCAATTACTAACTTTATATGGAAAGGAAAGAGACCTCGGATAAGCAGAGCCCTTTTCAAGAAGAATAAAGTGGGAGGTCTCACACTCCCAGATCTTAAAACCTACTATACAGCCACAGTAGTGAAAACAGCATGGTATTGGTACAATGATAGGCAGACAGACCAATGGAACAGAATTGAAAGTTCAGAAATAAACCCAGCCATCTATGTACAACTGATCTTTGACAAAGGTCCAAAACCCATTAAATGGGGAAGAGAGAGCCTCTTTAACAAATGGTGCTAGCAAAACTGGTTATCCACTTGCAGAAAAATAAAACAAGACTCATACATCACCCCATACACAAAAACAAACTTAAGCTGAATCAAAGACTTAAGTGTAAAACCCAAAACTATAGAATTCATCAAAGATAAAATATGGGCATATCTGGGGGGCCATAATTTATGGCATAAGTAGACTAACAAGCATAACTCAGAATGTGCAGGAGGTAGAATAGAAGCTAGAAGACTGGGGTTTTAAAAATTAAATTCTTATGCACATCAAAAGACTTTGCCAAAAGGGCAAAAATAGAACCTATAGATTGGGAGAAAATATGGCCTATGACATATCTGATAAAGGACTTATCTCCAAAATCTATAGAAAACTTCAACACCTCAACACCAAAAAGACAAATAACCCAATTCACAAGTGGGCAAAAGACTTGAATACACAGTTCCCTAAAGACAATATGCTGGCAGCCAACAAACACATGAGAAATTGCTTGCAATCATTAGTCATTAGAGGGATGCAAATCAAAACAATGATGAGATATCATCTCACCCCAGCAATAACAGCAAAGTTCAACTGGACAGAAAAGAACAAATGCTGCGAGGTTGCAGACAGATTGGAACTCTTGTGCACTGCTGGTGGGATTGTAAAATGGTACAACAATTGTTGCATTCGGTATGACATTTCCTTAAAAAACTGAAAATAGAAATACCATTTGACCCAGCAATTTCATTACTAGGAATATATTCTGAAGAAGTGAGAGGCAGTGCATGAACAGACATATGCACACCCATATTCATTGTAGCACAATTCACTATAGCAAAGAAATGGAAACATCCTAAATGCCCATCAATGGATGAGTAGATAACCAAATTATGGTACATTCACACAATGGAATACTATGCTACATTAAAGAACAATGAGGGATATGTGAATCATCTCACAATGTGAATGAGCCTGGAGGACATTATGCTGAATGAGATAAGTCAATTGCAGAAGGACAAGTACTGTATGAGCCAATTATTGTAAAAAGACAAAGAAGGGTTTGCTTGGGAAAGGGAACTCACTTTGTAAGTTACTGGGGTAGGGAGTAAAGGGGAGGGATTAATTTTGGGCCCGTTGGGGCCAACATGCTGACTTGGGTAAGGGAAGGGATGTATGGAAAGAGTCTGTGACCACGATGATAACATTAGGAAAAGGGAGGACTCCTAATTGTGCACATAGGAGATAGATGACAGATGCTAATACCAACCAGTGTGCCCACAATAATTAACACCAAACACCAGGCTACAGATACACCCATAAACATCTGAGAGGATCAGTTGGGGGTCAGTGAACAGGAGTATACTCTAGACCAAGGACAGATTCAGTGCAGGCTAATCTTGCACAGATACTAGTGATACAAAATACCTGCAAACCTTTCAGAAACAACAGAAGACAGACATAGAGTAATCTCTCTCAGACACCCCGACACTGTGGGAGAGAGATCCAATGGATCTACTGTCTCAGGACCATAGTACTGGGGGACACCAAATTCAATTTGCACAACAAAATACAAAATGCTGCTAATGGTCTCCTATTGTCGGAAGCAAAGAAGAGTGCAAAGAAACAAAACAAAACAAACAACAACAACAACAACAAAAGAAGGGCATTTGGAAGCAATCAGCCCTAGGACATGATGGCCCTAGAAACCAGAAGGACTAGATGGTGCCTGGCTACCAATGCCAATCACTCAGAAAAGGATCAAATCTGGAGATCCTGGATAGAATGGGAGAAAAAAGGTGGAATAAAATCCAAAAACTCAATAATGACCAGAATTACTATTCGGATGGAGTCTGGTGACACCCCCAATACTATGGTCCTGGAATATTCTGTGCCTGGAATAAAGTTCACTCCCGGGGGCTGGCTCTCAGCCCAATAGTAAACAAGATGTACATGCAGACCATTCAACCCAGGGTGACACACCCACATACTCTATGGAAATACATCCCTTGGAGCAATTGACTACGGGGCACCAGAGGGGTAACATCCACATGGAGGAAATGCAGGACACACAGAAGTGCATAACTATGAGGGGCACAGGGGAGGTTACTGAGCAGGGAGGGAGGAGACTGGGTTAGGGTTGGGCATGGTAAATGGGAGTGAAACTAAATATACATGTAATGTTAAATGTAAAGCAAACTCTTAAAATAAAAAGAAAGTAAAGCAAAGATGTGATTTTGAACACTAAAGTGCTTTCAATTACTTCATATGGATATGAAAGCTGGACAGTGAATAAAGAAGACTGAACAAAAATTGATACATTTGAATTATGGTGTTGGTCAAGAATATTTAATATACCATGGCTGCCAGAAGAATGAAAAAATATGCCTTGGGATGCTCCTTAGAAGCAAGGGTGGCAAGACTTCAAAAATACTTTCACCATGTTATCAGGAGGGACCAGTCCCTGAAGAAGGACATCATTTTTGTTAAAGTAGGGAGTCTGTGCAAAAGAGGAAGACCCTCAGCAAGATGATTGACAAAGTAGCTCCAATAATGGGCTGAAACATAGCAATGATTGTAAGGATGGAGCAGGACCAGGCAATGCTTTGTTCTGTCAAACATAGAGTTGATATGAGTTGAAACTATATTGATGATAACAACAACAATTTCAAAAGTTTACACACACTTTGTTTCTATATAGTCCTGTTCACTTCTTCCTCTTTCGTGTTGCTATTATCATAACATTCATGCATTTGTACATTGTGTGCTCATCTCCACATATCACATATTTATAATTATAGATTTGTATGCTTGTTTTTTAAATCATATAACAGGAAAAAGAATTAATATAAAATATATTCATACTGTTTTTTATATTTCCCTATGTAGTTAATTTTACAGGTGCTTCTCTCTCTCCTTTTTTTTTTTTTTAAATGGATTTAAGTTAATCTCTAGTGTCTTTTCATTTCTTCCTGAAGTGTGAGCCTTTCAGCATTTTTCATAGGATCACGGTGACAAATTTTCTTTTTATCTGGATAATTTCTCCTTTATTTATTTTTTAACTTTTTATTGTGGTTTGAAGGAGCTCTGGTGGTGTATTTGGCTGCTAATCTACCAGCTGCTCTGCAGAAGGAAGATGTGGCAATATACCTCTGTAAAGATTTACAGCCTTGGAAACACAGTGGGGGTCAATATGAGTCAGAATCAACTCGATGATAGTGAGTTTGTTTTTTTAGTTTTAGTGTTGTGGTTTGAGTGAAAGTTTACAGGGAAACTTTGTTTTACATTCAACAATTCATACACATTTTGTTTCATGACTGATTGCAACAACATGATGTAACAGCACTCTGCTCTTCTCTGTAGTTATCCTTTCCCTGTATCCCTCTTTCCTATGCATTCCTGCCTTTTGAGCTTTCTCCTTTTGCAAAAGCTGTCCTCCTGAACTCCCATGTTTGATTGTGCCAAGGAGTGCACTTCCTTGGTGTAATTGTTCACTGGGTAGGCTGACTGAAAGGTAAGCCATGGGAATGAGTTCAATCCCATGCCTGAAAGGTTACTAGGAGGCCATGTTCTTGGGAGTTTCATCAGTCTGTATCAGACCAGTAATCCTGGTAATCTTTTATATGATTTTGAGTTTTGTTCCACATTTTTCTCCCACTCTATCCAGGATCTCCAATTTTCATCCCTTTCTGAGTGGTTGTCAGTGGTAGCCAGGCACCAACTAATTCTGGTCTCAGGGTCATGTAGATTGAGGTGTCCATGATCCACTAGTCCCTTCAACTAATTGTTTCCAGGCATCTTGATTTTCTTCACTCTTCTTTGCTCTGGATGTGAAAAGACTATTAGTTGAATCTTAGATGGCCGCTTGCAATCTTCTAAGATGCCAGTCACTACTTACCAAAATAAGATATAGAACAATGTTTTTGTCTAGTATGTTATGCCAATGGAGCTTGATGTTCCCCATGACCATGGTCCCGAGCCCACAGGTCCAGTGATTCACTCCCTTAAGGTGTTTGGCTGTGGCTAAGAAGTTATCTTAACTTTGCCCCTTGTTAGCTCTATTATATATATGGACATTTTTATAGTACATACAGATACATATGTAAAAATTTCATCTACCGAACTTATGTATGGTCATGGGTATTTTCCCATTCTCATACCAATACCTGATCATCTTTCCAGTTTACCTATGTATCCACCCATAGACTAATGTTTGTTATTACAGATAATGCAGTATTGTGTATGAAATACTATTTACCTTTGTTTGTGGACCTCTTGTGCACCTCTCAATGTCTTCCTTTTTATTGGTGATATTGTGCTGGTCACCCCCTTTTGATGTATTACCTCTCTCTTCACTGAAATCATTATGTATCTCTTGTCTATCAATTTTCCTTCCCTTCCCTCCAATTCTTGGTATCCAACAAAGAAAGATTCTTTCTGTGTATAAATCTTTCCTTGAATTTTTATAATAGCGGAGTCATACAGTATTTTTCCTTCTGTTATTGACTTATTTCACTCAGCATAATGTCCTCCAAGTTCATCCATTTTATGAGGTGTTTTGCAGATTCTTGATTATTCTTTAATGTTGTATACTATTCTATTGTGTGTATGTACCGTGCAAAATGTTTGGTTATCCATTCTTCTATTGATGACACTTAGGTTGTTTCTATCTCTTGTTCTGTGATGAACATGGGTGTGCATGTATCTATTCATATCCCAGATCTTACTACTTTAGGATATATACCTAGTAGTGGGATTGCTGGATCAAATTGTGTTTTTATTTTCAACTTCTTAAGAAAGTTGGAAAAAGCAGGGGCCTGAGGTAGGCTGCTTTTCATTTGGATGTGGCTCTTTATTAAGGCCAAGACCTTAGGTAGGCAGGCCCAGAGCTTGGAGGCTGCCTTCACTTGGGTGTGCCTCTTTAGTAAGGCTGGGGACTGAAGTAAGTAGGCCCAGGGCTTGGGGGCTGCTTTTCATTTGGGTGTGATTCTATATTAAAGCCGGGGCCAAGGTAGATAAGCCTGGTTCTTGGAGGCTGCTTTTCACTTTGGTGTGGCTGTATATTAAGGGTGGAGCCTGAGGTAGGCAGGTGCATAGTGCTTAAGAACAACTAAGGAAGAAAAACTTATCTGTAAGTTGTCCTCCTGTGGTGGCTTACATGTTGCTGTGAGGATGCAGGCTGTGCCACCATTGTTGCAAAATGCCAGCAGGGTTACCCATGGTGGAGAGGTTTCAGCAGAGCTTCTGGGCTTAGAGACTTGGAAGAAGGAACAGGCTACCCACTTCTCAAAGAATTGGCCAGTGAAAACCTTATGAATACCAGTGAAACACTGTCTTATATATTACTGGAAAACTTTATGAATAGTCCTGAAACATTGTCTGACATAGTGCTGGAAGATGAGCCCGTGAGCATGGAAGGCATTCAAAATACGACTGGGGAAGAGCTGACTCCTCACAGTAGAGACATGGATAGAGTATGGATAGAGTAAACGATATGGATAGAGTAAAGCTTTTGGGACTTCCATTGGCTGATGTGGCACTACTAAAAATGAGCAGAAATAGATGCAATAATCCATTAATGTACAAGTATGAATCTAGGAAAATTGGAGTTGTCAAAAATGACATGGACTGCATAAAGATAAATATCCTAGGCATAAGTGAGCTGAAATGGGCAGGTTTTGGCCATTTTGAACCAGACAACCATATGATCTACTATGCTGGGAATGAAAAATTGAAGTCCTGAAGTACAATGCTGTTAATGATAGCATAATATCCATATGCCTACAAGGAAGACTAGTTAATGCTAGTATTATCCAAATATACACATCAACCACCAAAACCAAAGATGAGGACATTGAGGATTTCTACCAATTTCTGCAGTCTAAAATTGACAGAACATGCAATCAAGATTTGTTGAATATCACTGGTGACTGGAATTTAAAAGTTACAAACAAAGAAGTATTACCAGTAGTTGGAAAATATGACCTTTGGTAACAGAAATAATGCTGGAGATCACATGATAGAATTTTGCAAGACTAATGACTTATTCGGGAGCTCTGGTAGCATAGTGGCTAAGACACTTGCCTGCTAACCAGACGGCTGGCGGTTCAAACCCACCAGCCACTCCTTGAAAGGAAGGTTGGGCAATCCTACTTCCATAGTGATACTGCCTCGGAAACCCCAGGAGGGGTCGCTATGAGTCAGGGCTGACTTGATGGCACGTAACAACAACAACAACAATGACTTATTCATTGCAAATAACTTTTTTCAACAATATAAGCAATGGCTATACACATGGACTTCACCAAATGGAATACACAGGTATCAGACTGACTACATCTGTGGCAAGGGGTGATAGAGAAGCTCAACATCTTCAGCCAAAACAAGGCCAGGAGCTGATTGTGGAACAAACCATCAACTGCTCATTTGAAGGTTCAAGTTGAAGTTGAAGACAATTTTAAAAAGTCCACGAGAGCCAAATATGACCTTGATTATATCCCTCCTGAATTTAGAGACCATTTAAAGAGTAGATTTGATGCATTAAACACCAATAATCAAAAACCAGAGGAATTGTGGGATGACATCAAGAACAGCATCCATAAAGAAAGCAAGAGGTCATTGAAAAGACAAGAAAGGAAGAAAAGACCAAAATGGATGTCAGAAGAGACTCTGAAACTTGCCCTTGAACAGACAGTAGCTGAAGCAGATGGAAGAAATGACAAGATAAAAGAGCTGAACATAAGATTTCAAAGAGCAGCTTGGGAAGACAAAGCCATATATAGTACAAAGACAATTATAGACAAAGACAATTATAGTAATTGCTATAATGAAATATGCAAAGACCTGGAGTGAGAAAACCAAAAGAGAAGAACATGCTTGACATTTCTCAAGTTGAAAGAACTGAGGAAAAAATTTAAGCCTCCAGTTGCGATATTGAAAGATTTGATGGGAAAAGTATTGAATGATGCAGGAAACATCAAAAGCAGATGGAAGGAAGAAAATGGTGAAGAACAATGCTCCAGGAACTGACGGAATACCCATTCAGATGTTTCAACAAATGGATGCCCCTCTGGAGGCACTCACTCAGCTATGTCAAGAGATTTTGAAGACAGCTACTTTTTTTGTACCCATTCCAAAGAAAGGTGATCCCACAGAATGTGGAAATTATCGAACAATATCATTAATATCACAGGCAAGTAAAATCATACTGAAGGTAATTAAAAAATGGCTGCAGCAGTATATTGATAGAGAGCTCCAGAAATGCAAGCTGGGTTCAGAAGAGGATGAGGAACAAGGGCTATCATTGCTGATGTATGACGGCTCTTATCTGAAAGCAAAGAATACCAGAAAAATGTTTTCTTGGATACAAGTTCCGGTAAGATGGTGGACTAGGCAGAAAGACTGCACAGACCCTCTTCAACAAAGAAAAGGGAAACCAATTAACAGACACAGAAGATAATCCTGGACCACTGAGCCTTGAAGAGAAGGATATAGACGTGGGCTAAACCTCAACAAGCAAAAGAATTTGCATGAAAATACCAAAAAAGGAGACATAAGGAGCTGCGGTCTGGCAGTGATCCTGAGCGATCCTGAAGGCATGGCACAGACAGCCTAGAGATTCCTGAGTGGTGGTAGGACCTAAGAATTAACCTAAAAATCATCCCCGCTAGCCAGGGACTGCACAGAGGACTGATCTGGTGGTTGGGGAATAAATGGAGAGGTGAAGAGAAATGCAGGCTGAGCTGTGGACTTTTGCCAGTACGGAGGGCACCGCCATTCTGAATGTTTAAAAGGGCTTGACTATTTTGGATATTTAAAGAGACAGCGCTTTTGCACATTCCTGAGGCTTAAGAACACATTCTACTTGCCAGCAACCCCAAGGACACTCCAGACCTGCAAGACTGAAAAGGTATGACATTCCTCTTGTTACTCTTATACCCTACACCTGCTTCATGAACGGAGGTGTGTCCATCCCCCACTCCCACCCACCTTCTGGGCTCACAGGAACTCCATCACAGTCTGTGTGCTCAGATGGAGCCTGGGGGCCCTGCCCTGTCCTCCACTGATTTTTTTTCTCTTTTTTTATTTTTATTTTTTTTCTTTTTCACTTTCTTTTTTTTTCTGGTGATTAGCTTGCTTGTATTTTTCTGTTTTAAAACAACTATTATTATTAATGTTTTTGTCCTTTTTACTATTATTCTTATTCTTCCCCTCCCAGGTCCTAGGTTTCAGCATTTTTTCTTTTCCTTGTTCCTGGTTAATTTTTTCTTTTCCTTTTTTCCCCATGGTTAATGCCATTCCTTGTTTTTCTTTCTGCACTCACTTTTTTTTTTTTCCTTCATTATTCTCCTTCTCTACCTTTTTTCTCTTAGTGTCCTATGCCCAGATGTTGCAGGTCTTCTTATTTTTCCCTTTTTTCTTTTTTTTGGTTACTGTTCCATTGAGAAAATTTCCCAAGATTTTCTTGAGGAGAACTTCCCTAATATGATGAAAGATGAGAATATATCCATTCAGGAAGTCCAACAAACCCCAAGCAGTATAGACCCCAAAAGAAAATCACCAAGACACATCATCATCAAACTCATCAAAACCAAAGACAAGACAGAATCCTGAAAGCAGCATGGGAAAAACAAAAAGTTACCTACAATGGACAGCCAGTAAGAATAAGCTCTGATTTCTCAGCAGAAACCATGCAAGC
>NW_006922099.1:1701440-1708123 GCF_000298275.1 Orycteropus afer afer | reverse complement strand
CTTCAGGTCTGGAATTGAACCCACACCTGTGGCTTCCAGCCAAACAAAAGACAGGCATATGAGTTGAACATTTACCTCAAGTAGTTACACTCCTTGGGGAGAACAATCATGGGAGAAAGAAGAGCTGCTTATGCACAGGGAGACAGCTCAGGGGGCAGGAGTGCATGGAGGAATGGACACTGAGAAGAGGTAACTATGGTGAGCTGTTGCATTGTGGTAAACTGTGGTCAATATCATGAGACAAAGTGTATGTGAACTGCTGTATGGAAAGTGAATTTTCTCTGTAAATCTTCACCCAAATCCCCGCCCCCCCAAAAAAATGTCTGGTACAGAATTAAGAAAAATGTTTTCTTGTGTTTTATTGACTATTCAAATTCAATTGTGTAGATCATAACAAATTGTGGTTATCATTGAGAAGAATCGGAATTCCAGAACAATTCACTGTGCTCATCAGGAACCAGTACATAGGAGGCAGTCAATTGAACAGAACAAGGAGATACTGCATGGTTCAAAATGAAGAAGAGAGTGCATCAAGATTGTGTCCTTCAATTTGTATGCTGAGCAAATAATCTGAGAAGCTGGATTATATGAAGAAGAACATGGCATCAGGATTAGAGGAAGACTCATTAACAACCTGCTATACATAGATGGCACAACTTTGCTTGCTGAAAGTGAGGATGACTTGAAGCACTTACTGATGAAGTTTAAAGACTACAGTCTGCCGTATGGATTACTGCTTAATATAAAGAAAACAAAAATCTTCATACAACTAGCATAATAAACATCTTCACAGTGGATGGAGAAAAGATTGAAGTTGTCAATGATTTCATTTTACTTGGCTCTACAATCAACACCAATGGAAGCAGCAGACAATTTTTTACATTGGGCAAATCTGCTGCAAAGGAACTCTTTCAAGTGATAAAGAGCAAAGATGTCTTCTTGAAGACTAAGGTGCACCTAACCCAAGCCATAGTATTTTCAATCACCTCTTATGCATGTGAGAGCTGGAAAATGAATAAGGAAGACCAAAGAAGAGTTGATGCTTTTGAGTTGTGGTGCTGGAGAAGAATGCTAAGAGTACCATAGTCTGGTAAAATAACAAATCTGTCCTGCAGGAAGTGCAACTGGATGCTCCTTGGAAGCGAGAATGGCTGACTTTGTCTCACCTACTTTGGTCAGGTTGTCAGAAGGAACCATTCCCTGGAGAAGGATATCATGCTTGGAAAAGTGGAGAGTCAATAAAGGAGGGGAAGGCCCTCAATGAATGGCTGCAATGATGGACTCAGGTATAGCAAGGATCGTGAGGCTGGCACTGGACCAGGCAGTGTTTCATTCTGCTGTGCATAGGGTCACAATGAATCAGAGTGACTCAACTGCACCGAACAACAACAACAAGAAAGTTCAAGGGAAGTGTTTGTGGTAGTAAAGGTTGTGTGTCAACTTGGCTGGACCATGGTTTTGAGTGGCTGGGCAGTGGGATATAGCTATTTCCCAGGATCAGATTACAATCACCTCCATGATGGAATTTGCTGTGAGCTGCTGAGTAGTTGCCTTTAGGGTGGGGCCTGCTTCCAGTATGTAAAGAGAAGCTTTGAGAAAAGTCTCTACATTTTTGGCACATCTGAACCCTGCATTTGGCCAAGTCTTGTCCTGCTGGTTGCCTGCTAACCCTCCGATTTTGCCATTTTACCTGTCAATCTTGGGTTGATCAGTCTCAGCAGCCAGAAAGTGCATGAGTAAGAAAAAGCCTCCAGCTCTGGTGGACCTAGAACAAGAGGCAAAGCAGAAGCCCAAGGAGAGGGGCCTTCACTTAGCCTCTAGATCTGGCACTGTAAACTCAGACTTCTAGCATCCTAAACTGTGGGAGAATAAATTCTTCTTTCTTAAAGCCATCTTCTTGTGGTATTTCTGTTATAGCAGCACTAGAGAACCAAGACACTGTATTCCACAGAGATTATATAATTTTACATTCCCACCAGCAGTATATGAGAGTTCCAATCTTTCCATAGCCTCATTAGTATTTGTTTTCTGTCTTGTTGTGCTTTATTATCATTATTAAGATGAGATGGTATCTCTATTTTTTGGTTTTTTTTGCTTCTGTCAAAGGACTAATGATCATGAGTATTTCTTTATGTGTTTGTTGGCCACCTGAATATCTTCTTTGGAGAAGTGCCTGTTCATGACCACAGCCCATTTTATAATTGGATTGTTTGTGTTTTTGATGTTGAGGTATCAAAGTTTCTACAAATTTTAGAGATAAATCGGTTGTTGTATATGTCATTGCCAAACGTTTTTTCCCAATCTATAGGTTCTCCTTTTACTCTTGTGGAGAAGTCTTTTGATGCACATTAGAATTTATATTTTAAGAAAATCCCAGTGATCTAGTTTGTCTTCTGCTGTTTGTGGATTTTGGGTGATTATTCATGGTCTATTTATGCCATAACTTAGGGACCTTAAGTTTGCTCATATTTTTCTTTGATGAACTTTTAAGTTTTACCTTTAAGCCTATGATCTATCTTGACTTCGTTTTTGTGTATGGTGTAAGGTATGGATCTTGTTTCATTTTTCTGGAAATGTTTATCTAGTTTTGCTAGCACTGTTTGGTAAAAAGATTCTTCCCCACTTAATAAGTTTTGGCCTTTTGTTAAAGATCAGCTGTCTGTAGTTGGATGGATCTATTTCTGGACTCTCAGTGCTATTCCACTTATCTATGTGTCCGTTATTGTACCAATACCAGGCTGTTTTGACTACAGTGACTGTGTAGTACTTCTTTTTTTTTTTTTTTTTTTTCGTGATTTCGGAGATTTACAGAGCAAATTCACTTTCCATACAGCAGTTCACGTATACTTTGTCTCAAAAATATGGAACACTTCATGAATTTGCATGTGATCTTTGCACAGGGGCCATGCTAATCTTCTCTGTATTGTTCCAATTTTTAGTATATGTGCTGCCGAAGCAAGCACCTGTGTAGTACTTCTTGAGATTGGAGAGTGTAATACCTCATACTTTGTTCTTCTTCAGTAGTGCTTTGCATATCTGAACTCTCTTTTGTTTCTATACAAAATTGATGATTGGTTTTCTATGTCCTTAAAGAATGTTGATGGAATTTGGATCAGGATTACATTGAATCTATAGATTGCTTTGGGTAGTGTTGACATTTACACAGTGTTCAGTCTTCTTATCCATGAGCATCGTTGGTTCTTCCAGTCATGTAAAAAAAAAAAAAAAAAAAAACACCTTTTGTCAAAGATCAGCTGTCTATAGTTGGATGGATCTATTTCTGGATTCTCAGTGCTGTTCCATTTATCTATGTGCCATCGAGTTGGATCCAACTCATAATGACCCCTCCTTGAGTTTCCAAGGTGGTATCACTACAGAAGTAGATTTTCCAAGCTTCCTTCCGACGAGTGGCTGGTGGGTTTGAACTGCCAGCCTTCTGGTTAGCAGTCAAATGCCTTAGGCACTACACCACCAGAGATCCTAGGTTTTTATAGTTTCTTATAGTCATGCTTTATAGTTTTCTTTGTATAGGTCTTTTGATCCCTGGTAAGATTTATTCCTAAGTTATTTTGTCTTTTGTTAGCTATTTTAAATGGTATTGATTTCCTTATTTCTTTTTCAGGTATCTCTTTGTTGATTTAGAAGAATCCAACGGATTTTTTGTATGTTGATCTTGTACCTGTTTTTTGATGAACATTCAATTAGTTCCAATAGTTTTCTTGCTAAGTCTCCCAGTTTTTCCAAGTATAGAATCATACCATCTGCAAATAGAGATAGTTTTACTTCTTTGTCATTTTGGATGTCTTTTATTTCTCTTTCTTGCCTTATTACCCTGTCAAGAACTTACAATATGACATTAAATTAAAGTAGTGATAGCGGGCACCCCTGTCTGGTTCCTGTTCACAAGGGGGAATACTTTGAGTAAATTTCTCTCCATTGAGAATAATGATGGCTGCTGGTTTGGCATATATGTCCTTTATTACGTTGAATCATTTTCTTTCTAGTCCTGTTTTCATGGAAGTTTTTATTAGTAACAGGTGTTGGATTTTACCAAATGCCTTTTTTGTATCAATTGACATAATAATGTGGTTCTTTTCCTTTGTTTTATTTATATGATAGATTATATTGATTGTTTTTCTAATGTTGAACCATCCTCGCATACCTGGTATGAATTCCACTTGGTCATAGTGTATATTTTTTTGACAGTGTTGGATTCTGTTGGCTAGGATTTTGTTGAAGATTTTTGTATCTATCCATGAGGGATATTGGTCTGTAATTTTTCTGTTTAGTGATGTTTTTGCCTTGGTTTGGTATCAGGGTTATGCTTGCTTCATAAAATGAGTTTTGGAATGTTACATCCTTTTCTGTTACAGAATATTTTGAGTTGGATAAGTGTCAGTTCTTCTTCAAACACCTTGTGGGCCAGGACTTATTTTAGTTGGTAGTTTTTCATGTCCTGTTCAATTTCTTCTTTTGTTATGAGTCTGTTCAAATTTTCTACCTCAGTCTGTGTTAGTTTAGTTAGGTCATGTGTTTCTAGATATTGGTCTATATCTTCTAGGTTTTCAAATTTGATGGAATACAGTTCTTCATAGTATCCTGATATTATCCTGATTATTTCAGGTGGATCTTTTGTGATGGGGCCCATTTCATTTCTTATATTATTTGCATATCCTACTCCTTCTTTTTTTAAATTTGCCAGTGGTTTGTTGATTTTATTAATCTTTTCAAAGAACCAACTTCTAGTCTTGTTGATTCTTTCTATTGGTTTTCTGTTTCATGTATTTCTGCTCAAATCTTTATTATTTCTTTTTTTAGTTATTGCAGGCTTTTTTGCTGCTCTTTCTCTAATTGTTGGATATGTTTGGTTAAGATGTTGATTTTGGCTCTTTCTTCTTTTTTGATGTGTGCATTTAATCTTATAAATTACATTCTGTGCAATTTTTCTATTTTTGCTGTGTTCTTAAGATTTGGTATATTATGTTTTCATTCTCATTTGATTCAAGGAGGTTTTTTTTTTTCCTATTACATACTAGTTTTTAAGGATATTGTTATTCAGTTTCCATGTATTTGTTTGTTTCCCCCCCTAATTTTCCTGTTGTTGATTTCTAATTTTATAGCACTGTGATCTGAGAAGATGCTTTGCAGTATTTCAATGTTTTTCAATTTATTGAGCCTTGTTTTGTGGGCTAACATATGATCTCTTCTGCAGAATGTCCCCTGAGCACTGGAAAAGAAGGTGTTTTGCACTGTTGTTGGGTGAAGTGCTCTGTAGATGTCTATAAGTTGAAGTTGGTTGATTGCATTGTTTGGTTCTCTTGTGTCTTTGTTCAGTTTCTTTCTCATCCTCTGTTCTTCATTGAATGTGATTATTAATGTCTCCTAGTACTATTGTGTGGAGCTCTGGTAGCTTAGTGCCTAAGGCACTTGACTGCTAACCAGAAGGCTGATGGTTCATACCCACCAGCCACTCCTCGGAAGGAAGGTTGGGCAATCTACTTCCATAGTGATACTGCCTTGGAAACCAAAGGAAGGGTTGCTATGAGTCAGGTCTGACTCGATGGCATGTAACAGCAGCAAAAACAACAACAATGTGATTGTGGAGTTGTCTATTTCTCTTTTCAAGTCTGTTAAAGTTTATTTATTTTTTTTATTTTGGGGTTCTTTCATTTAGTACATAGATATTTATTATGGTTATGTGCTCTTGTTGAATTGATCCTTTACTCATTATATAATGTCTTTCCTTTTCTTTTATAGTGGTTTTTGTCTTGAAGACTATTTTATCAGAAATTGATGTTGCACTCTTGCTCTTTTTTGACTTGATATTTATTTATTCATTCTTTATTTTTCAGTCTATTTGTTTTCTTTTCATCTAAGGTAAGTCTCTTGTAGACAGCGTTATTGATGGATCAGTAGTGCAACCTTCCCTCTCTTGATTGGTGCATTTAATCCATTTGATTATCATCAAGTACTAATTTATTGCTGTCATTTTTCTTATGTGTTCATATGTGTGTGTATGTTGTTGCTGATTTCTGTGGTACATATAATTTTCTGTACTGAGTTCATTTTGTTTATGATTTTTTTAAATCTTTTCCTTTGTTGCTATGATTTTGGTATCTGCTAAATATTTGTGCCTTTCCTTCTTTTTATTTTGATGAGAAGGTTTATTTATTTTCTTTGAGGTTACCCTCTAATTTATTATTTTATTTTCAAGTTTAAAGTAGTCCATTCTATCTTGAAATCATCTTGACTATTTCTCCATCTGGAAGTTCTGTAACTACACTATTTATTCCCTCTGTTTGTTTTGTAATTGTCTTCATTTAGAAATCAATGTCTTTGGTTCCCTGTTTCCAGTCTTGTAAACTTATTTTACTTTGGATACTTCTGTGTCTGGGTTGGTTTCTGGGTTATGTTGTTATGTGTACTTTTTCTGTCTGAAGGACTCCTTTTAGCATTTTTTGTAGTGTTGGTCTGGTATTTACAAATTCCCTTAGTTTCAGTTTATCTAGAATGTCCTAATTTTGCCATATGTGAAAGACAGTTTTGCTGGATATATAATTTTGGTTGGCAATTTTTTTTTTTTTCCTTTTCAGGGTTTTATATATATATCCTTTCATTGTCTTCTCACCTGTGTGGTTTCTGCAAAAAAAAAAAAAAAAAAAAAATTAGGACTTAGTCTTATT
>NW_006922099.1:1690104-1701299 GCF_000298275.1 Orycteropus afer afer | reverse complement strand
CATAAGTCTTAGGTTTCTTCATCTTTTTTTTTTTTTTTTTTCTGATTGTTCCCTTAGCAAAGTACTTTTGAGTGATTTGTCTTCAATATCACCAGTTTTGTCTTTCACTCATCCAATTCTGCTCCTTTGTCTTTCAATGTGTTATTTCTGAAATCATAAAAAATTAATTAAATTAAAATTAATTTCTGAAATTAATCTTCTGGACTTCTATTTGCTGTTTTTGTATGGTTTCCAATTTTCCATTTATTTTCTCTCTTTATTTTTGTATTGTTTTTCTAAATTCTTCTTGTGTAGTTTTGGCTGTATTTTCCTTAATTTTGTCAGTGTTTTCACTGATCTGTCTCTCAATACACTGAAGGTACCTAAATATAATTCTTATCAGGTCATTCCAATACCATTTCTTTCTCAGGGACAATTTCTGGCTATGTATTTTGGTCCCTTATTTATACTGCTTTATCTTGCTTCTTTGTGTGAACTGGGATTGTGAGTTGTCTCTAAGATATTGTGATATTTCTGTATTTATATTTAATTGGTGATTTTATGTTGGTGTGATTTGCTCAGTTTTTTTTTTTTTTTCTCTATTGTTTTGATATATCCAAGTAAGCATCTCTGGTACAGTACTGTATTCATTAGTTTGGCAGCACTTAAGCACTCATCCCCTGTCTCCACATGGTTGTGAAGAGTGAGAATATGTGCACGGATCTCTGTTAGCTGTTCATGTACAACAGCTGAGGGTGAGTTGAGCTGATATTGGCCACAAACTGTGACTGACCATTTGGTACAAAAGAAGGTGGTAACCCTTGCCCAGTAGGTGGGACTGCAGGACTTGTGATTGTGTTTGAGTCATGTGTGTACTATTCTGTCTCTCTCCAGGTGGGACAAAAGAAAATCAGATAATAATAACAAAAAGAAGAGAACAAAAATACAAAAACTTCATAAACATCAATAGCAACCACAAAAATAGAAAAAAGGGGGGGGGAGGAAGTGGGAGAGAATACAAGAGATGGACAGGAGAAAAGAAAAAAAATCAAAATAGTTCTAGGCATCAGCCATCAATGTGGTTGCCCATTTAGTCCTCAGCAAGTGGATCTTATTATCACATTGCTGTCCTGATCAGACAAGTATTCAGTGCCACACTGTCAGGCCAGCTGGCAGTCCATAGATGTATTTGTCTCCTTATTCACTGTTTCCATTCAGTTTCTTCTAATAGTTGGTGTTCAATCTAATTTTTAATCTTTGCCTTTAAAGCTCAGGGTCTCAGAATTATATTCTGTATCTGTTTGAATTGGTTTCTCTTTTCTCTGTTGTAGAAGGACTATGTAGCTTTTCTGCCTGTTGCACCATGTTGCTAGAAGTCCTCTCTCCTTCATTATAGAAAGATAGTTTTACTACATGAAGAATTCTTGTTCAACTGTTTTTGTTTCCCCATCCTTTAAATATGGTATTGTACTGTCTTCTGGCCTCCACAGTTTCTGATGAAAAATCGTGGTTGTTTTTTGTTAGGTACCGATGAGGTGGCTCTGCCTCACAGGGACCCTATATACAAAAAAACACTGCCTGGTCCTATGTCAGCCTCACAATCCTTGCTATATTGTCAATCCATCTTGTTGAGGGCCTTCTCCTTTTTTGTTGATCCTCTACTTTCCCAAGCATGATATCCTTCTCCAGGGAATGATCCCTTGTGACAAGATTACCTAAGTAGGTAAGATGAAGTCTAGCTATTTTCTCTTCCAAGGAGCTTCCGGCTGCACTTATTCCAAGACAGATTTGTTAGTTCTTCTGGCAGTCCCTGGTACTTTCAGTATTCTTCTCCAACACCACAACTCAGAAGCATCAACAGTTCAGTGGTCTTCCTTATTCATTGTCCAGCTTTTCACATGCATATGAGGTGTTTGAAAATACCATGGCTTCTTCAAAGAGACATATTTGCTCTTCCGAACTTGAAAGAGGTCTTTTGCAGAAGATTTTCCCAATGCAATATGTCATCTGATTTCTTTACTGCTGCTTCCATTGTTGTTGATTGTGGATATGAGTAATATGAAATCTTTGACAACTGATGAAAAATTAGCTGTTAATATTAAGAATTTTTTCTATAAAAGGAGTCACAAGTCTCATGCTGCTTTTCAAGATTATTTCTTTTTGTGAGTAATAGGCTTTTTGCTCTGCATAAGCACTGAATCAGCTCAAATACAGATATCTTTGCAATTTTCAGAGAATGAGGCTTTGAAATAGCTCCAGCCCTGTTCTCCTCCTTACAGTGATAGTCATGCTACTGTTTTTTACTACAAAGTAGAGTCTTATTTTTCAAGGCTATTGGAGAGCTCGAGAATAGGGGATATGACTCGGGCAAGTTAAAATGTCACAAAGCTCATATTCCTTACTGAAAATCAACTCTGTGTGTGTGTGTGTGTGTGAATATACTCCCAAGATTATTGCAAGCCTTTGTTTAATTTCTAGAGCTCAAAAAAGGTGGTTCTGACTTTTTTTTTTTTTTTTTTTTTGCTATTTTTCTAGTTGCTTTTGAAAAAGAGAGAATTTTCAGAGGTCCTTAACTTTACCATTTTCTCAGACATTAAGCCAGCTTCCTTTAAGAGAAATCTGTGATATCTCCATAAATTTAAAATGCATATAAACTTTGGCCCAGCATACCACTTTGAAGAGTTTATCCTTCAGTTATGGCTCCATGTTTAAATAAAGACCCTAGCTCAAGGATGCTCATTTCAAAAATGTTGTAATAATCAGAGACTAGAAAACATGTCAGTGTCCTGCACTAGGGGATCTGCCAAGTGTTTTATGGCCCAGTTATCCAGTGGACTGTCTTAAAGCTGTTACAGAGCATGAAGGAATTGTACAGAGAAAAGAGCCAGTTGCAAATAACATGTTAAGTGAGAGCCATTTTGTTAAAAAAAAAAAAAAAAAGTACTGCACATCCATGTAAATGATTTCATAAACATAAGGTAATTCTAGAAGGTTGCACACAAGAAACTGATAATAGTGAATGTCTCTAGAGAGAGACTGGAGACTGGGATGGGAAGTAACTTAATTTTCCTTGTCAAGGTCTGTCCTTTTGTATTGTTAGTATTTTAACATGAGCACATATTACATTTTCAATTTTGAAACATGTCTAATAAACAAGCAAGCTAGGCAGCTAAGTGTGAGAATGCTTGGGTAGGCCTGGCACCAGGTCTAGGTAGGCTCTTATCTCTCAGGTTCACTCCCCTCCCCTTTTCTAGGCTCCAGCATTCCTTTCCCCCCTGATTCTGGCTGAAGAATGAAAAAGTACACTTCTCTGCATGCCATACTCACCATGTACCTTCCTACAGAGTTTTGTAGTGTCAGAACTTCTCTACATTCATGACAGGTAAGAATCAGGATCAGCACACAGCTGCTATGAGGTAGAGGTCAGATATACCTCCACTCTCCACATTTCTCACCATTTCCATCACCAGCTGTCCCCACCACCCCCCATGGCACTCTGTAATTCTCTGCTAGGTTTGATAATTCATTGCAAAGACCACACAGAACTGAAAGATCATATTCACAGTTATGTGATTTATTAGGGAAGTAACAAGCTACAACATGTGATTAGGATCAATTTAATCAATCAGGACAGCTTCTGTAACCAGGGTAGCTCTCAACTCCTTCTTGGCCATGCAAGCCATCAGCATTTCTCATGCTGTGCCTGGAGGCAGGCCCTTCTCAGCCATACCCATAGGAAGGCCCTTCTCTTGCACATGTATGCACCCTTCTTGGCTATGCACACACCCTTCTCTGCTTTCAGCCTCCCTGCTGTTGGCCTCTCATCTGCTAACTGGCCCAATTTAGGGCAAGTGTAGCAGTCCACTTGGCCTCTGCCCTTCTAGCAACAGCTATTTTTGCTGCCACCATTTTCTCTGCTACCCCTTTTCTGGACTTTTCACTGCTAGCTCAGTGCTGGCCTCCTTCCCACGCCTTTCTGAAAGTGGGACCCTCTTAGCCTCTGCCACCAGGACTCTCTTGGCATCTGCCCTGCTTGGGCCTCTCTAGGCCTCTGCCCTGCTCAGGCAACTTTTTAAGCTGCACTGATAAGTACCTGGGGGTACTCTGCTTCACCAGCAAGGCTTCTGCCCAAAGGCTCTCAACTCTCTTTCTCTCCATCAACTGGTAAGCTCACAGCAGCCATTTATTGGCCTCGTGATTACCACTGCTTGTACTGCTTCTGCTGTTTCTGTTGGTTCTCCTGTGTTTGCCTCTGTTTCATGCTGTCTTCAGTGTTACAGATCTCTCTTCTGGGTCTGGAAAATTCTCAGTTCTCTTGCCCCATTCCAGAATCTCCCTGATTGTAGTAAGATCCCTCCACTCAACTTCTGTGAGATTGGCACCTATATAAGACAGCAGGATGGCAATACTGACCAATCCCTGAATTGGACCACAAGTCAGTCATTCTTTTTGTGTGGATTTTCAAACCACTGTTTACAAAGTGTTACAAAGACCAATCCATTGCAAAATTGCAGCTCAGCGAATCATCTGTGGCAGAATTATAAACCCACTACCAGAAAGGCCATATATAAGAGAAATGCATTGCAATGGAGGCCCCCAGGACAACAGTAAAACCCTAGAGGAGATCAAGCCTGAGATCTAGTTTCAGCTCTTTTGACTTCACTGGTCATCCTCAAGATAGTCTTGGTTCTGGATCAACCACACCTGTACAGGGCACCAACCTAGGATCTGCAGTGTCTGGAGGAATAGGAGTAGGTGTGATGACATCATTTGAAACACTGTTGCTGCTCCTGAACATGCTATATCTCCCTCCTTCAGAAGGTGGGATTCTGCAAATGACTGAGAGAGAACCCTCCAAGGAACACTTATACCTGCTCTAGGAAGTACATGTAGACACACATGCACACTTGTCATCTCCTTTCATGTGTAATAGGATTCCTTTCTATTAGCCTGTAGCATTGTTCTCTCCATATAAAAAAAAGTCTCCTCCCCAGAGCAGAAGAAGACATTAAGCCCTAGAGGCCACTGCCTGCTCACACACATCCTATCATCCTGAGCAGACACCCCCATGGAAGATTAGCACCCTCATTGACACTCAGAATCCTCAATATACCTCTATAGCTCCTAGCATCCCCAGTGACTCCTCTAGCATGCTCTATCACTCCCTAACACCCCTGGTACCTTCATCAGTAGCACCTCTTTAATACTTTCTAGTGCTTCCTCCAGAACCCCCCACAACACCCTCAGCACCCACTGTATTCTCCAAGTACCCTCCAATACCCCTATTGTTCAGATGTCCAAGTGGCTATCAGGGCTTTTTGACCACCACAGTTACCTCTCTGGTGCCCCAAGACTACATGGGTACATGCAAAGAGAGAGAGCTGGGTATTGCAGGACATTTGATGTAAGCTATGAACTAGGAGGGGGAAGAGCCCAGACTGTCTCCCAGATTTTGAATAAAAATGACTAAACTGTCAAAAAATGTAATTTATCCAGTATGTTTTAAGTCAGTGAAGTAAATTGAAAAGCCCAAGTTAGGAGACCATTTGTTATGTTCATTTCAATAAAGGAGTATG
The DNA here is from genome assembly GCF_000298275.1 of Orycteropus afer afer. NCBI lineage: Eukaryota > Metazoa > Chordata > Mammalia > Tubulidentata > Orycteropodidae > Orycteropus > Orycteropus afer. Next base: position 1,695,744 of record NW_006922099.1, on the reverse strand, counting down.
AGAAGGCCCCTCCACCTCCTGAACCCCATGAACCTATGGGTTTACAGGTTGTACCAAGTTTACATATGGATAGGTGTCTCGTGTACCTCTGCTCTCTGAGATGGTTGCAGGATAAGCCCCTCCTCTCTGCAGCCCAAGAACATGAATGCAAAGAGAAATGCTCATAGATGAGGACAGAGACCTGGGCATTGGCTGGACGTATGTTGGAGGGGGGTTTCTCCAGAACTCTTAAGGCATTACATGGAGGTAGTGACTCTTCAGATAACAAAGACCAGGGGGAAGGGCAGTTCAGGAGGAGGAGAGCAAGTCCAATCTGGTGTCCTGATTGAGGGTATCCATAGGATGGTATGGGGGTATCTGAGACTGAGCTATGAGTACAGACATCTAGTTGAAATTGAGGGCCTAGGTTAGCACAGAGCAAGTGATACCAGGATGGCCCAGCAGGGACCGTGAAGGAGGAGTGGGAAGACTGTTCCAGAGAAAAGGTCCTATGTAGGAATTGTAGCTTTTGTGGGGCTGGGGGCTATTGGCATACAAGAGAGTGGGGCCAGCAGGCTGAGGCCTGGGGCACATGGGTCTTGATAAAGTGGGAGTGGCAAGTTCAGGTTGTTGCTCTTTCTGAAAAGAACAGAGATCGAGAGGCAGCTGAGAAGGCGAGTGGGGTTAGGAGATTCTTTGTTTGTGAATATGGAGAAACTCAGAGGCTTAGAAGAAATGGGAGCCAGAAGAAATAAGAGAGGGAGGGATGGGGAGCATTATGGGGTCAGGAGGCAGCTCAGGGTCCTCACACCACAGCTCAGGGATTCATTCTCCTCAAATTCAGGGGAGCAGGGGTGAGGTTGTGGGGTGAGAACCCAAATTCTAGGTTAAGTGGGACATCAGATGAGGAATCCCCAGAACTGGGATCAGAATTGAGTTTGAGGAGCATTTGGGGATTGGAGAAGGAATTTTGGAGCTGGCAACATCAACTAAAAGCCAAGAGTCCCATGAGAGTAAAGACTCTCTCATTTGCTGGCAGCTCCAAGTCCCATCTGTTCTGAAACACACAACCTTAAGTCAAGCTGATCCTGAAACCCCCCTCCATACACTCATGAGGAAGAGTCTCCTCTAAGAACTGTGGATGCAGCCGGGGGACCTTGCTTAGAGGATATAGCAGTATGGTCCCTGACCTGGCCCCACCATCCACCTTCTCAGGGCATCCCTAGGAAGTTACAGGACCCCAGAGTCTTCCTAGTCCTTGGAACAATCAAATGAGTGCACAAGGCACAACAGTCTGCTGTTGTCCAACTGCTTTCAGGTTGCCACAATTCCCCTAAGCCCTGCCCACAATGTGTTTGAGCACAGTGGAGGTATGCGGGTGCCAAAGGAAGGTGACCTTCAGCCCTACCTGACAGGAAATAGAGGATAGGGAAGACAAAGAAGTTGACAACAGTGCCATCTACCCCAAAGCCCCACCAGTCCCACAGTGGCCAGGGTCCAAGGCAGGAGTACACCAGCCCTCACTTACCCTATGGCCAGATCCTTCTACCCTTTTAGGGATCCAGGGCTCTTCAGCTGTCCTAACATTGGGAGCAGTAGTAGCAGACAACACAACAAGGACACCCTGGTTCCAAACAGGCAGGGAAGGGGAGCTCTGCCTGAGATTCTACCACTAGTTTTGTCTTTTTGGAGCCAGGAACACACTTCCTACTGGAGAGGTGGAAAGCAGAGACAAGAGGAGGCCAGGCCCATGGCCAAAGCATGGGCCCTGGGTATATGCCTGGGTTACACTGTGCTGAGTTACAGATTGTATAATCACTGAAGATCAGGAGCCAGGGCAGGTGAGGTTGCAGCAAAAATAGCACAGCTGAGTGTCTGCATGAAGGTCAAGCACTAGTACTTGAGGGGCTGTGTGCTGTCACCTGGGAGCAATGGAATGGGCCAGCCCTCAAGCATGTCATGCCACAAAACAAGGCCCAGACCAACATGCCCTCAGCTGCCTGCCTAATTTCTCTGAGCAACCTCTGGGCTTCTTCACAGGCTCAGTGCTGACTGGCTGCAGGGCCCTTTGAGGATGCAGCCTATGTGAGAAAGTTGAAGTCTGGAGTTTTATCTGAATTACCCCAGGCCTGTGGGGGCTGCATGTGTCTGATCACACACCCATTCCTGTGCAGGCAACAGGTCCACGGTCATGGGTTGGCTCCAGACCCTCACCTCTGAATTTGATGAGACTGAATCCCTGAGCTGTGGTGTGGGGCCCCTGAGCTGCCTCCTAACCCCATAATGCTCACCATCCCTCCCTCTCTTCTCCTCTCTTGTCTCTTCTGGCTCCCATTTCTTCTAAGCCTCTGAGTTTCTCCACATTCACAGAGTCTCCTAACCCCATTCGCCTCCTCAGCTGCCTCTCAATCTCTGTTCTTTTCAGAAAGAACAACAACCTGCACTTGCCACTCCCAATGGGTGGTGTATTCCCAAATACTCCCAGCAGCTGTGAATTTTAAGAGAAGGGAAGGAATAGGGATGCCCAGTACTGCTTTCAACCCCATTAACAGTCCATGCTTTTCCCCTTTTAAAAATGGAGCCAGAGCCAGAGCCCAATTTTGTTGCATCTGCCTCCCACTGCAGAGGATCACCCTGGTGGGGGGGCACCTGGCCTCAGCTGGTGAGAGAGAGAGACACACTGGGGGAACAGCTAGCCAGACAGGCAACTCTGTGCACACATCGTAGTTCTGGTCCAAAATAGTGAAGTATGACCATCCCAGTAGGCATATATCTACTGCCTGGCATGCTCACCCACCCTACCCCAAGGGCTTGTGGCTCATGGACCTGCCCTGCCAGTGGTTAACTTTGGAGGGTGTGGAAATCAATGCCCTGACTACAGGAAAAGGTGTGACAGCTGCCCAGGTAGGATGAATCTCAACTTGGCCATTCTGCTGAGCTCCTGGAGAATTCTTAAGCAGCACAATCCATTGTAGGCCACCACCTTGGTCTTCTTTGAACCCCCTTGAATACACCAAACTTCTTGTAGTCTTGGGCCTTTGCATGTGCTGTGCCTGGCCTGGCATACCCTCATTCTTTGTTCACATGACTGGCTCCCACCAGTCACTTCAGTCTCTGGGCTCTTAGGCTCTATACAGTCACCTTTCTCATCTCTAGCCTGCTTACTTGTTCATTTTATTTGTCTATTTGTTTATCACTTTGCCCTCCCACAGCTTAGTCCCTAAGAATGTAAATTCTGAAAGAAAAGACTATCTCTGAGAAGTTGGCACATAGTAAACACTTTTTTTTTTTTTTTAAGTGAATAGTCTAGCTAGAAAGACAGAATGCCAACCAATTGTTGACTAGTACACTAATGATAGCATAGTGCCTAAGGCACTTGACTGCTAACCAGAAGGCTGGCAGTTCAAACCAATCAGCCACTCCTTGGAAGGAAGGTTGGGCAATCCTACTTCTGTAGTGATACTGCCTCAGAAACCCAAGGAGGGGTCGCTATGAGTTGGGGCCAATTCAATGGCACATAACAACAACAACACACTAATGAGAGCCTGGAGGAGGTATGCAGGCTCACTGCACTCATGCCTCCACTCTGCATGCTTTTGGCAGACATCATTAATCTCACACAGCACATTTGATTCTCCGGAGCTAAGACACAAGCTCAGATCATCACAGCACAGCCTTCCTGGGAGACCCAACCCATCCTTGAGAGTTGGGTAGAAGGGAGTGTAAGATGCAGTTGTCTGGCAGTCAAAGAGGAGGTCTTGAGAATGTTCCAGGCATAAAGTAGGCTTTCTGGAGGAGATGGCAGATGGTCCTGAAAGATATTGGGCATGGAGAGGGGCATACAATGGAGGATGTGTAATAGCATAAGTCCCGGAGATAAGAATAGTGTGGACTCATGGAGAGGAGAGTGTGTGCCAGTCTAACTTAGTTATTTGCATGCCTGCCTTTTTTTGTGTATGTGTTCATCTGTTTTAAGACACACATGAGAACATATGCACAGGCATATGTACACACATACACACATGCACAGATGTGTGCCCACACACAAAGGTAGGTACATACAGACTCAGATGGGTGTGCACATAGAGATGGACATACACACAGGTGGACAGACATGCATACATGCATTTATACATGTGTACATACATACATATATGACCACAGAGACATGCACATGCATAAGCACTCATACTCTCACACATACATATAGATGGGCACATACACATACAAGTACTCACAGCTCTGTGTTGTACTCAAAATGGTGCCTGCTGCTGAGTGGTTTCCTCCTGTGAGGAGTTTTGTGGAAATGTCTCAGGAATCACTTTTCTCTTTTTCTTACCATTAGCCTGACTTTTCCCCCACACTCTCACTAATACTCTGTGCTATCTTTAACATGATATCTGCCAACTTCACAGGTGAAAGTTGGTGGCTTGGTCTTTAACCTATTATCTTCTGTAGCCATGTTGCCCATAAGCCTCTGTTGTTCTTCCTATACCTGCTTCTCCCTTCTGTCCTTGGGTGTGCTTCCTCTTGGTGGGGGTTCCTTGTAGTATGCCCTGGACACCCTTGCACATCTCACCTGTGCCTTCAGTCATCAATTCCCCAGGAAGCTGCAACAATGGGTTCAAGCATAGAAAAATTGTGTGGATGTGCAAGACCAGGCAGTATTTCATTCTTTTGTACATGGGATTGCTATGGATCAGAGTGAAGCAGATGGCACCTAACAACAAAAACAATGTCAAGAGAAATAGAATTTCTATGGATTGGCCTGAGTTTCTGCTTTTTAACAATTCCATGTGATTCTGTCAGACCTGAGAGTCCCTTTCTGAAGGAAGCCTTCACAGAAGGTCTTGCCTGGCAGCCTACCCATGGGCCACCTCCCTGGGAATATCACAGCCCCTTTCAGGGAGGCCTAGCCCTGTATTCCCTCCTCACACTCCTCTGAATACATGAGGACAGGCTGCCCATGGCTTCTGAACACTTGTGTGCAGTTGCTGCCTGAGTAGGAGCCCAGGAAGTGACTCTGAGAAGAGTCAGGCAAGGTCCACCATCCCATTTGTTTCCTGGAGATAGGAACCAGATGGACTAACTCACGGCAGGCCTGATATAAAAGGAGAATACAATCCCTTGGTGGCACTTTAAGGAATTTCCCAAGGAGTACATTAGCAAAGGTGTGGACTCTAGCACTCAGATATTTCAGGAGAGGGACAAATTCAGTGTTATAACTGGCACATTCATCAGCAGGCAGCACAGCTGCCTCACACATCTGGATTCCCATTGGGCAGGGCCTGCCAGGAGCTGTACCCAGAAGGCTATACCTGTGCAAAGGAAACACAAAGTCAGGCCCAGCACTGTGTGAACACAACTGAAACAGGACAGGTGGGCAGAGGGGCTGATGACCACTGAAGAATATCCCTGGAACACCTGGAAGACCAGCTCTGGGTCCAGTGCACTTGAGAAGCCCTCCCCCTGATAGTCTTCTTGGAACAGGGCCACCACATACATTGTTGTTGTTGTTGTTGTTAAGTCCTGTCAAGTCGTTTCCGATTCATAGCGACCCCATGCACAGCAGAACGAAACACTGCCCGATCCCGCGCCAGCCCCACAATCCCTGCTATACTCGAGCCCATCATCGCAGCCACCGTATCAATCCATCTCCTT
>NW_006922099.1:1674436-1687004 GCF_000298275.1 Orycteropus afer afer | reverse complement strand
TTCTTTGGGCGTCCCTGAGTTGTCTCTCCTCACCTGTATCCCTGGGGCTGACATACATAGGACTGAGAAAATGTACCTGAGGTCCATCTTGTTCTCTGCTTGCCAAACTATGCCCAGTATAATTTTCACACTGCATAGTAAGGACCGGAATTTCTTCTGGTCCCACTTAGACACCCCACCTGTGAGACAACAAGAGCCCCTTGGGGAGATTCAGTGCTCTCCCAGAATTCCAGACCCCAAATGGTTCCAGAACCCTGCTCTCCTGCAGCCCTGTGACCAGCTCTGTTGTGTTGGCCCCACTGGTGTTCCCTCCATCATTGTGACAGGACTGTTACACTGGGCTTCATTTCCTCATTGGTAACCTGTAGAGATTGTGTCCACAGTGCTTTGGTTTGCAGATTGACCTAAACCCAGAGAGCACTCCTCTTGGAATACCTGCTGGGTGGAAGAGGAAAGCAGATCAAAGGGTTGGGGTGGGGCACATACAGATGGGTGGAGCAGGGGTGCCCAACACCTCTGGAGGAAGCCAGATCAGAACCCCTTGCAGAAGAACAGTGGTCTTGGTCATCCTGCCAAACACTCTCAAGCCCAATATCAGCTCTTGAATGCTTGTACACCTTTGAACAAGGCTCATCCCATCTGTGGCTTCAATACCCCTCCCTATAAATGGAAAGGGGACATGTGAGACTGACCAGTGCCTCTCCCTCCTTTCTTCTCCCTCCCCCTCATTTCCTTTCCTCCTATCTGTTGTGACTGGCATTAGCAGGAAGCCCAGTCTCTCTTCTGCTAAGGCCTAGCCCCCATCTGCATGTCCTGACTGTCTCTCTCCTGAGGCACCATCTACAGCTTCTCTGCCTTCAAAGCCATAAGAAGACCAGCATCCATTAAAATCATATAGGTATACTTCAATTTATTGTGCTTCACAGATTTTACATTTTTTACAAATTGAAGTTTTGTGGCAACCCTGCATCAAGCAAGTCTATCAAGACCATTTTCCCAATAGCACATTCTCACTTCATGTCTCTGTTCACATTTTGGCAATCCTCCCAATATTTCATACTTTTTCATAATGCTATTGCACACTTAATAGACAATAATATAGTGTAAACATAACTTTTGTATTCACTGAGAAACAAAAATTTCATTAATTAATTTTATTGCAATATTTACTTTATTATAGTGGGCTGAAACTGAAGCCACAACATCTCCAAGATATGCCTGTATTCGGTTCTAGAAACCATATTGTAAGAAAGAATGTATGAGTCTTGTTTTGTTGTGGGGAGACTGAGGTACAGAGAGGCAGTAACCTACCCTGTCTGCTAATGAAATCAAGAGTGCAGAGCCTGCTGACTCTAGACTCCAACTAGTTCCCACATCACTCTGTGACCTAGAGACAAAGCCAGATCCTGGAGAGAGTGGCCACAGTAATTCCCAAGATCAAAAGATTGTACAGCTCAAAGCCACACACCTTCTGGAAATCCCAGCCTCAGTATCTCCATCCTGGCACCTCCTGTTCCCAAAATCCCAGGAATCCTGTGGGAGTCAGAGTTGTTACCTCAGACCTAACCTCTATTTATCCTCTCCAGGGCCAGAATTCTTACAGCAAGTCCTCCAAATCTGGAGATGGTATTCCTCTTGAGAGAGATGTTCTCTAACAAGGAGTGGCACTCATTAGAGAACCAGGTTTCTTATTCAGGGCACTTTTCAACCAGGCCAGTAGTCCCTGGAGCAGAAATATGTCTGAGGTGCAGACAGTAGGTGGGGCCCTCCCACCCCAACTCAGTGAGCAGCCAGCTTCCTTCTATAGCTCTGTCTGAGGAAGCCCTGGCAGGAATGCAAGTTTGGGTTCCCTTATCCCCCCTCTTCCCAGGAGAGCTCTCTCTCCTCTGCTCTCAGAACATAGGTGCTGATCACACAGGAAGATGAGAGAACCTATCTTGGTGCCAGGGCCAGCAGGGACTGGCCACTGAAAGAAGCCTTTGTTCATGAGAAATTAATTCATTTCTCCAGAAGCAGGAGCCTGGATGTGGACTCTGAAGACATTTGGAAGGTGACCAAGGGTGTGACATGTGACCAAGCTGTGGGGCCAGGAAAGGGCCCCAGTAAGCCACCCCTCTGTGAGCTCCAAGCAAGGCACAGACTGGCAGCCTCCAGAGCATAGCAACTACACATATGAGGGGGGTTATATCATGTGGTCTCCCTAACTCTGCTGGTCAGAACTGATTAAGGATGAAGTGTGAAGTAGTATGGAGGACCCTTGGGAGAAAACACCCTAGAAGCATCTGCTGCCTCAGGAGAGGAATTTGGCGAGAACAGGGTAAAGTGATGGACACAAGCTCTGCTAGTATCTCCTGCTGTTCCTGGGAATATGTTCATGCCCACAACTTCCCTCCCTCTCTCTGTGGGCCTGTGATACATTGGGGCTTTACCTATTCCATCAGCATGGCAAATCAAGACCAAGGGATATCACTGAGATGAAAGGGCATATCCTCCCACCTGTGTTTTCCCCCTCTCTGGATGAGAAAGGAAGAATTTCTCCCCCTTCACAACCAAAACTCCCTCTCAAAGGGCTTTTTTTTCTCAATCCAACAGACACCTCCTGGTACTCTTTGTGGGAGCAGGGCATCCCCTCTTGAGCTCCATGGACTGTCCATCCCCCCAACCTGGTCCAACAGGAATACCCCTGGTCCTTCCCCAGCCAGCAGGGCCCTCTCTGTTGACCCCTTATCAAGTAGATAGAGGGGAGAGGCATGGCAGTGTGGGCATGGCAACCAAGGAGAGTAAGCAGAGCCTGATGGAACAGACATGGGAGCTCCCTGGTGAGTATTATGGCCTCCCCTGAGGTCTTCTGGCCTGTGGGGATCATTGCCCTGGCCAGGGGCCCTTTCCTCAGTTCTCCCAGGTTGATCACTGCTGAGGCCCTTTGTAGTAGTTAAGGTTATGTGTCAACTTGACTGGGCCACGGTTTTGAGTGGCTGGGCAGCTAGATGTAGTTATTCCCCATGGTGAGACTGGTAATCAACTCCATGGTAGAATCTGCCATGAGCAGCTAGGTAGCTGCCTTCAGGGTGTGGACTGTTTCTGGTATATAAGGAGAAGCTTTGAGGATGGTCTCCAGCTTTTGGCACATCTGTATCCTGCATTTGGCCAAGTCTTCATCTCAGTGGCCTGCCATGTTGCCTGCCTATCTTGGGGTTGTTGTTCCTGGACTTGAACTAGTGGCCTGCCAAGTTGTCTGCTAATCTTGGGACTATGCCATTTTACCTCTCAATCTTGTGTTCATTAGCCTCATCAACCAACAGCTGCGTGAGTCAGAAAAAGCCTCCAGCTCTAGTGGGCTTCGAACAGGAAGCAGAACTGAAGATCAAGATCAGGGGGCCTTCAACCAGCCCCTAGAGCTGGCACTTTGAACTCAGACATCTAGCCTTCTAAACTGTAAGAAAATAAATCCCTTTTTGTTAAAGCCATCCTCTTGTGGTATTTCTGTTATAGCAGCACTAGAGGACCAAGACATTGTTCCAAGCAAATGCCCCGTTTTCCCAAAGTGGGTATTGAAGTGTAAAAGCTAGGCAGGTGGCTCTAGCCCAGCTCAGGATTCCAGCCCTACATGTCATTTGATATTGGGGAGTGGGTGGTCCTGTCTGTTGCTCAGTGGTTAGGAGCTGCTCCAACCTAAGTACAGGCCACTCAGAGCTCAGTGGATGCTGGTAAGTCCCCACAGTGCACTCCTGCAGGATGGCAGGAGTGTGTGCCCACAGTCCAAGGGGCCATGGGAAGATGATCACACAGGCCTCCCTACCACTGCCTGTGGCTGGTTGTTACTTTGTTGCCTTTGTATTATAATAGGTATCAGAATTATCAGCTCTTCCATCAAACTCTCCAATACCGTTTGCTCCAAGTGGTAACTAAAACTTATCATTAGTGATTCCTCTGCTTAGAATATTAACCTGCAAAAGGAGGTATTAATGGGGCAATGTTGAGGAAATGCCAGGAGTTGCTATGAGTTTCCTAGGGGATGTCAAATCATACCTAGTCAATTCTGGTTCCCTGGGGACAGGGTTAGTTGGTGGATAAGGAGAATGACCCCCTCTGCACCGTCCCTGGACACTAAGCATCATTGCTTTGGTGCTTGTGGGGGCACTCAGGGTACCACAGACCTCTACCCAGGGGTGTTAATAGGTGCACTGCCCAAGCTGAAGCAAGAGCAGGAGGAAATGTAAAATGTTAATTTTACATTTTGTTTAAGAAATATTTGCTTCCCCTAAGGTCATGAAAATATGCTTCACATTTATCCTAAGAGCTTTATTGTTTTATTTTTCCTACTTGGATGTGTGATCTTTCTGGATCTCAGTACAGTATGAGTGTGAAGTTGGGGGTCAAGATTCATTTTTCTCCATATATATGGAAACACCATTTACTGGAAATCCTGCCCTCACTTTAAATTCATGCCACGCATCATCCTCCCTCTAGGGTGTTCACCAAACACCACTGTTCCACGTCCTGTCTCTTTTATCTTATATCCATTTATTCAACAAAAATGCACCCACTGTGTACAGACATTGTTGTAGTTGCAAGGACATGTAAGTGCCCTCATAGAGCAAGCATTCCTACTAGTGGAGACAAGTGAAAAAAGAAGTAGAATGGAGAATACTCAGATTGTAATCACTGCAAGGAGACAGTTAAATTAGGGTGGGAGAGAAAAAGGGCTAGGGTGGAGGATGATATTATAGATGTGGTGGCTAGGGCAGAGCTTACTGAGGAGAGGTCTCATATGTAAAGACCTGAAACAGAGAGACATGCAGACATCTGTGAGCCATTGGAAAGTTGGCTAAGGCCCCGTGGTGAGATGGGCCTGGCATCCTTCAGAGTAGCTGCAGCAGACTGAGCAAAGGACTTTAAAGGTGTGGAAGTCTCAAGAAGGGGCCAGGTCCTAGGGCCCTGAGGGCCATTAGAAGGACTTGGGATTTGATTCAGATGGAGGTGGCAGCCATGCATGTACTGAGCAGATAAGGGACCTGGCCTGACTCCTGTTGTAATGGACCCTCTGGCTGCTGTGTTGAATATAGACTGAGGAGGAAAGGCAGGATCAAGGATATGAAGTAGGAGCCTGTGGCACAGTCTAGCCTCTTGGAGCATCTATCCTAGTGAGGCACCAGTATCAGTTTACTTGATGTCATCCCAGAGTTGGGTTTGCCTCAGTTCTTTGGTCTGCTGCTCTCACAGTCCTCAGAGAAAAGGTCACACCTTTTATGTGTCTGTCTTAGACATGGAGACACTTTTCTGGAAGTTCCCAGTAGATGTTCACCAGCTCATGCTCTGCTTTCTAACACAGACTCTAGCAAGAGTAAGGACCACTGTGTTGGTCACCACAGCCCTCCCTTTGGGACTTGCTTGCTGATTCTAGTTTCAAGTAGGGTGACACCCTACAGAGCTCAACCCCTAGCATTCCAACCTCCTATCTCATTGGGCATCAGAAAGGATATGAATGCTGAAGTCACACCTGAAAGCACAAGAGAGAGGTCATCTGCTTCTGAATGACCTCCTTCTTCTTGGGGGTAAGGGGCATTCTGCCTCACCACAGTCTACAGCCTTGGTCATTTCTGCCTGGTACACTTACACGGGACAAACCCTAATGCTCCACCCTCATGCCCCAGAACTGCACAGGCAGTAAGAGGCAGGGAGAACTGTGCTCAAGTCCTGTTGAACCTAACTGGGAAAGAACCTGTTATACCTGAGCCCATCATTGTAGTCACTGTGTCAGTCCATCTCATTGAGGGCCTTCACCTTTTTTGTTGACCCTCTGCTTTACCAAGTATGATGTCCTTTAGGGAATGGTTCCTTCTGAAAACATGACTAAATCAGGTGGGATGAATTCTGGCCATTCTTGCTGTCAAGGAGCATTCTGGCTGCACTTCTTCCAGGACAGATTTGTTAGTCCTTTTAGCAGGCTATGGTACTCTTAGCATTCTTCAACACCACAACTCAAGAGCATCAACTCTTCTTTGGTCTTTTTTATTCATTGTCCAGCTCTCACATGCATAAGAGGTGATTGAAAATACCCTGACTTGGGTTAGATGCACCTTAGTATTCAAGGAGACATTTTGGCTCTTTGTTCTGGTTACCAAGTGCCTCTCTGACAAGAATATACCACAAATGGGATGGCCTTAACAAACAGGAGTTTTTTCTTACAATTTTGAGGCTTTAAGTCCAAGTTCAAAGGGCCAGGCTCTAAGGGCTGGAAGAAAGCCCCTCAGCCTTGGGCTTAAGCTCTGCCTCCATCTCCCAGCCCACTGAAGCTAGAGGCTTTTCTTTACTCAGACAGCTGCTGGCTGTTGAGGCTGCCAAGCCCAAGGATGACAAGTAAAAAGATATAGTCCCATTGTTACCAAACCACATGGCAGGTCATTAATTCAAGTCCATTGTAAGTCCCAAGGTCAGCAGAGCACAGCAGGCTGCTGAACAATGACACAGCTACATGCAGGGTCCAAGTGTGTCATAAGCTGGAGACCATTCCCCAAGGCTTCTGCTTATATACAGGAAGCAGAGCACATTCCCTAAGGCAGCTACTCAGCTGCTTGTGGTAGATCCATCATGGAGTTGATTGCCAGTTTCATCATGGGGAATAACTACCATGAGCTTCCCAGCCACTCAAGCAGGCCCAGCCAAGTTGACATACAAATTTAACTAGCACACCATTGGTTCTTGATCATATGCCATCTCCTGAAATGGATGAAGATCGACCAATTCTTTTTGGTACAAGGACTCTGTGTATTCCTTCCATCTTCTTTTGATACTTCCTGCACCATTATTTTGCCCAGAGAATCTTTCTGTATTTCAATTCTAGGCTTAATTTTTTTCCTCAGTTCTTTCAGCTTGAGAAATGCCAAGTGTGTTCTTCCCTTTTGGTTGTCTAACTCCAGGTCTTTGCACATTTCTTTAGAGTAATTGGCTTTGTCCTCTCGAGCTGCTTTTTAAAAGTTTCTGTTCAGCTCTTTTATCTTGTCATTTCTTCCATTTGCTTTAGTTACTGTCTGCTCAAGGGCAAGTTTCAGAGTCTCTTCTGACATCCATTTTGGTCTTTTCTTCCTTTCTTGTCTTTTAATGACCTCTTGTGTTCTTCATGGATGATGTTCTTCATGTCTCCCACAATTCCTCTGGTTTTCAGTCATCATTTGATCATTTGATGTTCAATGAATCAAATCTATTTTTTAAATGGGCTCTAAATTCAGGAGGGATATTTTAAAGGTCATATTTTGGCTCTCATGGACTTGTTTTAATTGTCTTCAACTTCAAGTTGAACTTGCATACGAGCAGTTTAAGGTCTGTTCCATTATCAGCTCCTGGCCTTGTTTTGGCTGAAGATATTGCAAATAAAATAGAAAATGACATAAAACACATTGAAGACTCATCAGTGAGGATAGTGTAGGTTATTCTGCAGTAACAAAATAGCTCCCAAAATTCATTGGTTTGGAGCAGCACAGTGCATTATTACTCAAGATTCCCAACTGATTCTTATAGATTCCCAGGTGATTCTTATTTATCTTGTTAAAATGTAGATTCTGATTAATTATATCTGGGGTGGAAATGTGAATTCTCAGCAGGGGATCTCAGCAGAATGAACCAGTTCAAAGCCCTGGTTGAGGCTAGTTTGGAGGCTGGGTGTCAGGAGCAGCACAAGTGAGGCTGAGAGTAACAGGCCAGTAGTGGGTGAAGTGCAAAAAGGACATGGCTTCCACTAGGAGTGCGGTAGGCAAAGGAGAGATGTGAGGTGACTTAGGTTGCAACAGTGCCTTCAGCTGCTTTGTAGCAGGATTGAAGAAGGCAGGAGTTGGGGCAAGGAGGAAGCCATTGCAGTAACCCAGATACAGTGATCAGCTAGCAGTGGAGGAGGTGGGGAAGGGTGATTTCAGACATTCTGAAGGTATAGCCAATAGGCTTTGCTGATGGAGGGAGATAGAAGCAAGGTGACCCTAGGAGGGATAGAAATGCCCTCAGCAGAAGTGGGAAAGGCCCTAAGTATAACAAATGGAGGAGATGAAAATGTGGGGGATAGCAACATGACATCCCACATCTGCTATCAGCTAGTAGAGGGGTAGACAATGTAGAGTTCAGAGTGTAGTCTGGACAGGATATGCTAATTTGATACCTGGCTTCCTCTGTCCTGCAGGCCCCTTGCTGCCTCCTGAACACATTATACCTTCCTCTGCCGAAAGGGTCCCCTTTGTCTAGCTGTCTGGACAGCTCTGAGTCTCAGTTTGACCCAGGCACCACTCCCCCTATTTTGCCAGTCCTAACTGCTCAGTCTATTGCCTACTCAAAGGCAGCATGCTCTGGCCACCCACTTGGAAAGGCTATTAGGCAGAAGAGGATTCAGCCCCAGGGGGGACTCAGAGCTGAGAAAGAGAGGAATGTCAGGGCATCTTGTGGCAACCTGTCCCCTGGGGGGGCCAGATATGACCAGGGTGTAGGGAGCACTGGGGATGGCACCATCCTGCAGAATCACATACCCACTGAACATAGCCCCATGGTAAACAGAATACACAGGAGGCAGTTGGCTTTGGTGGGATGATTAGGGTTGATGCAGAGGGAACAATTTGAGCCCAAGACAGAGCTGATGTGTCTGTGGAAGCTTGCTTCTTTCTTTTATCTCTGGGCCTCCTTGGGTGAACCCTGAGAATGCCAACCAGGTGAGTGACTAGAGAAGAGCTAGGTGTGTCAGGACTATGGTGTCAGTTAGGAGGCCTGTTACATCTCCCTGTCTTTGCATGTGCTCATGCCTCTGCTTAGAACACCTTTCCTCTTCCTAACCACTGGAAAATCACTGATATCCTTGGAAACCCAACTGAAAATCACCTCCTCCAAGGAGTCCTCCCTGACTTCTCCCTCTGCACCTCCATGCTCCATAGCATTCTGCACAAACCCATAATCCTGAGGCGATCACACTGCACTGTGGTGTTATGTCTGCCTTCCCTGACAGACTATACAGACTCTGAAGTCAAATATAGGCCAAGATGTCCACAACAGATGTTTTTTGACTATTCAGTGAGGACAGGAAGGAGAGAACAAACATGAGGTCTGATAATGGCCCACAGAGACTGAGTAGGCCCAGAAGGTTAGCAGTTTGCTTAAGGTCGGTGAGGAGTTCAAGGTCAGAGGTAGCTCCCAGACCAGAACACCTGTGCTGTGCTTGGGGTTCCCAGATCAGGTGAAGATCTAGGCTGCCAGAGATCCTGAAGATTCTAGGGTAAGTGGGATACCAGAGGAAGACCAATTGAGAGATGCTGAGGGGCTCCTGAGTGAACCTGAGGGTGAATGGTCAGATAGGAGCATATGGGCAGGCACCTGGGTCTCAACTGTGGTCCTTCCTTTTCTTCCTCTGCCCTGCCCACATGTATTCTGGGTAGCCAGCAAGGTTTCTACAGGAAACCCACTCTTCTGTAGTCTCTGACCCTTAGGGAATAACCCCACAACCCCACAGAGTTTCTAGCATTTACCATAAATCAGTATGGTTGCTGCACACTGAGCTGACCTTGCCCACCAGCATAGCAAGAGAGTCAGAATGACAGTCCACCAGGAGCTCTAGTAAGTCATGCATGCTCCTCAATGGGTCTCTTTTAACTCTCAGGGCATTGCTGTTACAGGGATATATGCTAGAACTGATACTTCTGATTGCTAAGGCTGCAGCAGCACCAAGGACAGGAGGAGATTTCCAAAGGTACTGGCCACATAGAACACCCTTAGGAGATGAATGGGGATGATCCTAGAGGAGGGTAGAACATACAGTCCCTGGTCCACAGTGCAGTGTCATAAGTTTGTGATCAGGTTAGGGCTCCAGACTGCTAGGGACAGTTGGGAGATTCAGCAGTGTGTGTGCCTTTAGGCATGTATACATATTCCCTCCCCATGACCACCATCACCATTGGAGTGAACCTCTCTATAATGTCCCTTCATGGACCTGTATGGGAATTTGTCTGAGCACCCGTACCCAGCAGAAGTATATAGGTAAACTGTTTGTTGCTGTTTGCTCTTTTTAAATGTATATTAGGTAATCAGCAATTGAGTTCTATTATTACTTTGAATAGACTTTTGGTTTGGCTTCCTGAACAACAAAAGAAATTAATTACCTGTCTATCGGAAAACTTCTGTCTTTTCATTTCTCTCTCTCTCTCTTTCTCTCTTTTGATTTTGTGAACAGGTTTATTGACATATAATTTACATACTTTAAAATTCACCCTTTTAAAGTATGCAATTCTGTTGTTTTTTTAGTATATTCACTGAATTGTACAACCATCACCACAATCTTTTTATCTCTTTTTTAAATATACTATATTTTAGTATGTTAGTTAAGAATATATATAGCAGAGAGTTCCAGCAAGATGGCGGACCAAGCAGAAAGATAGCATAGACCTTCTTCAACAAAGAAAAGGGAAACCAATTAACACAGACACAGGGGATAATCTTGCACCCCTGAGCCTTGAAGGAAAGGATATAGAAGTGGACTAAACCCTAACTAGCAGAAGAATTTGCATGAAAATACCAAAAAATGAGACATATGGAGCTGTGGTCTGGCAGTGATCCTGAGTGATCCTGATGGCAGAGACAGCTTGGAGATTCCCAGTTGGTGGTAGGACATAAGAATTAACCTAAAAATCACCCTGCTAGCCAGGGACTGCACAAAGGACTGTGCACGGTGGCTAGGGAACAAACAGAGAAGGTGAAGAGAAAGGTGGGCTGAACTGTAGACTTTTGCCGGTCCAGAGAGTGCTGCCATTTTGAAGGTTTAAAAAGCAGCTTGACTATTTGGACATTTAAAGAGACAGTGCTCTCACAGATTCCTGGGGCTTAAGAACACGTTCTGCTTTCCAGCAACCCCAAGGACACTCGGGACCTACAAGACTGAAAAGGCCAATGATAAAAAACCACCAAGAAGAGCCTGAATCACCCTTGGCTGTTCTTCACAAACAGTTAATAGAGATCTAAATACAACACCATGATGTCTCGGAAACAACAGACCCTCACAGTCCACACAAAGAAGGATGAAGAGTTAGAAACAAAAGATCAGGATACAGACACAGAACACATCCCTGAGGAAGAAGCAGCATTGGAACACTCTGATAAGGAATTCAAAAGAATTATCTTTAGGTCTCTTCAAAGGATTGAGAGACAGACCAAAGAAAACACAGAAAAAAAAAAAACTTAGAAGAATTTTGGAAGAAAATACAAGAACAAAATGACAAAATAAATGAAAAATTAGAAATTATTCCAAATCTACAGATAGAAATCCAGAAGATTAATATTAAATTGTTAGAAATAGATAACACATTGGAAGGGCAAAGGAGAAGAATTGATGTGATGGAAGACAGAATTAATGAGACTGAAGACAAATACCTAAATATTTCTTTAGAAAAGGATCAATAAGAAAAAAAAAATCAAAACAAAATGGAAAAAGCATAAAGTTCATGTGGGATACCATCAAAAGGAATAATCTATGTGTCATTGGAATTCCAGAACAGGAAGAGAAAAACAAAACCACTGAGAAAATTGTTCAAAATTTGCTGGAGGAGAACTTCCCTGAAATGATGAAAGATGAGAAGATATCCATTCAGGAAGTCCAACGAACCCCAAACAGGATAGACCCAAAAAGAAAATCACTAAGACACATCATCATCAAACTCATCAAAACCAAAGACAAAGGCAGAATCCTGAAAGCCACATGGGAAAAACAAAAAGTTACCAACAAAGGACAGCCAGTAAGAATAAGCTCTGATTTCTCAGCAGAAACCATGCAAGCAAGAAAGCAATGGGATGGTATGTATAAAACCCTGAAAGAGAAAAATTTTCAACCAAAAATTATACAGCTGGAAAGATTGTCCCTCAAATATGATGGTGAAATTAGGAGATTTCCAGATAAGCAGAAACTTAGGGAACTTTTTAAAACCAGACCAAACTTACAAGACCTGCTAAAGGGAGTCCTTTGAACAAAGAACCAAAAATACCAAATAAAAACCGAGATGACATAACCCAGAAACCACAGCTATGGACATATCCAAAGTCAATGAGCTTACAAGATTGTAAACAGGGAACCAGAGACATCAATGGGCAAGTGAGGACAACTAAAAACAAAAAGAGGGAAAAGACTGTGAAGTTACAGAACTTCTGAATAGTGAGGAAGTTAAGAAAGATGCAAGATAGAATAGACTGTTCTAAACTTGGGATAGAATTATAAATCATAGGGTAACTTCCAAGAAAAATTATCAACCTTCACATCACAGTAAAAAAGAGGACAAGCACAAATATTCAGCATACACTAAAACAACAGCAACAAAGGAAATGATAACATGATTCATAAACATAATGAGCTCAGCATGGAAAATAATATGGAACAAAGAAATGAGGGACACCATGAAAAAACACATAACAAAATTACAGCAACAAATTCAAACTTATCAATAATTACCCTGAATGTTGATGGCTTAAATGCACCACTCAAGAGACGGAGAGTTGCAGATTAGATAAGAAAACACAACCCATCAATATGCTGTGTACAAGAGACACACCTTAGAGATAA
>NW_006922099.1:1662923-1668479 GCF_000298275.1 Orycteropus afer afer | reverse complement strand
TTTTTCCTCCCACTCTATCCAGGATCTCCAGATTTGATCCTTTCCTGAGTGGTTGGCATTGGTAGTCGGGCACCATCTAGTTCTTCTGGTCTTGAGGGCCTTCATATCCTAGGGCTGATTGCTTCCAAATGCCACCCCCCCTTTTTTTCACTCTTCATTACTTCCAATGCTAGGAGACCATTAGGTGCATTTTAGATGGCTGCTTGAAAGCTTTTAAGACCCCAGTTGCTACTCACCAATGTAGGATGAGGAACAAGGCTTTTGTGTATTTTGTTGTGCCAATTGAGTCTGGTGTCCCCAGTACCATGGTCCTGAGATGGTAGATCCATTGGATCTCTTTCCCATAGTGTCTGGTTGTCTGTGAGGGATTGCTCTATATCTGTCTTCTGTTGTTTCTGTAAGGATTGGGGGTATTTTCTATCTCTGGTATCTGTGCAAGATTAGTCTCCACTGAATGTATTCTTGGTCTAGAGTATACTCCTGTTCACTGACCCCCATCTGTTCCTCTCAGGTGTTTATGTGTTTATCTGTAGCCTGGTGTTTGGTGTTAATGGTAATGTAGTATTGTGGGCACACTGGTTGGTATTAGCATCTGTTGTCTATCTCCGATGTGCACAATTCAGGGTCTTCCCTTTTCTTAATGTTATCATGGTGGTCACAGACTCTTTCCATATATCGCTTTCCTTACCCACGTCAGGGTGTAGGCCCCAACTAGCCTGGAATTAATTCCTCCCCTTCCCTCGCTACCCTGGTAACCTACAAAGTGAGTCCCCTTTTGCAAACAGACCCTTCTTTGTCCTTTTACAGTAATGGGCTCATACAGTTTTTGTCCTTCTGCGATTGACTCATTTCACTCAGCGTAATGTCCTCCAGGCTCATTCACATTGTGAGATGATTCACGTATCCCTCATTGCTCTTTAATGTAGCATAGTATTCCATTGTGTGAATGTACCATAATTTGGTTATCCACCCATCCACTGATGGGCATTTAGGTTGTTTCCCTCTCTTTGCTATAGTGAATTGTGCTGCAGTGAACATAGGTGTACATATGTCTGCTCATACACTGTCTCTCACCTCTTTAGGATATATTCCTAGTAATGGGATTGCTGGGTCAAGTGGTATTTCTATTTTCAGTGTTTTAAGGAAACGCCATACCATATGCCACAATGGTTGTACCATTTTACAATCCCACCAGCACTACACAAGAGTTCTAATCTCTGCAACCTCGCCAGCATTTGTTATTTTTTTGACCTGTTGAACTTTGCTGTTATTGCTGGGGTGAGATGATATCTCATCATTGTTTTGATTTTTATCTCCCTAATGACTAATGATTGCGAGAAATTTCTCATGTATTTGTTGGCCGCCAGTATATCATCTTTGGTGAAGTGTATGTTCAAGTTTTTTGCCCATTTGTGAATTGGGTTATTCGTCTTTTTGGTGTTGAGGTGTTGAAGTTTTCTATAGGTTTTTGAGATAAATCCTTTATCAGATATGTCATAGGCAAATATTTTCTTCCAATCTGTAGGTTGTCTTTTTACCTGTTTGCTGAAGTCTTTCGATGAACATAAGTATTTAATTTGTAAAAGGTCTTAGTCATCTAGCTTCTCTTCTTGATAGTCTATTTATGCCATAAATTAGGGCCCCCAGATTTGCCCCTATTTTACCTTTGATGAATTTTATAGTTTGGGGTTTTACATTTAAGTCTTTGATCCAGCTTCAGTTTGTTTTTGTGTATGGGGTGAGGTATGGGTCTTGTTTCATTTTTCTGCAAGTGGATATACAGTTTTGTCAGCACCATTTGTTAAAGAGGCTGTCTCTTCCTCATTTAATGGGTTTTGGACCTTTCTCAAAGATCAGCTGTCCATAGATGGATGGGTCAGTTTCTGGGTTTTCTATTCTGTTCCATTGTTCTATCTGTCTATCATTGTACCAATACCATGCTGTTTTGACTACTGTGGCTGTATAATAGTTCTTAAGATCTGGGAGTGTGAGACCTCCCACATTGTTCTTCTTCTTCAGAAGTGTTCTGTTTATCCGAGGTCTCTTTCCATTCCATATGAAGTTAGTAATTGTTTTTTCCATGTTCTTAAAAAATTTTGTTGGTATTTGGATTAGGATTGTGTTAAATGTGTAGATTGTTTTAGGTAGTATTGACATTTTCACAATATTCAGTCTACCTATCTATGAACAAGGTAGGTTCTTCCATTTATGTAGTGCCCTTTTTGTCTCTTGTAGTAGTGTTTTATAATTTTTTTGTATAGGTCTTTTGCATTTCTGGTGAGGTTTATTCCTAGGTATTTTATCCTTTTCATAGCTATTGTAAATAGTACTGTTTCCTTTATTTATTTATTTTTTTTATCAGAGGAATCTTTGTTGGTGTAGAGGAATCCAACAGATTTTTGTATGCTGACCTTGTATCCTGCCACTTTGCTGAACTTCTGTTTTAGTTCCTGTAGTTTTTTTGGTTGGTGTTGTTGTTTATTGAGTCCCTTGGGTTTTCTATGTACAGGATCGTATCATCTGCAAATAGAGATAGTTTTACTTCCTCTTTGCCAATTTGTATGTCTTTTATTTCTCTTTCTTGTCTTATTGTCCTGGGCAGGACTTCCAATACAATGTTAAATAGAAGTGGTGATAGAGGGCATCCCTTTCTGGTTCCTGTTTGTAAGGGGAATGTGTTGAGTCTTTCTCCATTAATAAGAATGTTGGCCATTGGCTTTACATATATGGCTTTTATTATATTGAGGAATTTCCCTTCTATTCCTATTTTGCTGAGAGTTCTGAACAGGAACAGGTGTTGGATTTTATCAAATACCTTTTCTGCATCAATTGATATAATCATATAGTTCTTTTCTTTTGTTACTATGTGGTGGATTATATTGTTTTACTGATGTTGAACCATTCTTGCAAACCTGGCATGAATCCCACTTGGGCAGGATGTATTAATTTTTTGATATGTTGTTGGATTCTGTTGGCTAGGATTTTGTTAAGGATTTTTGCATCTATGTTCGTGAGGTATATTGGTCTGTAATTTTTCATTTTAGTGGTGTCTTTCCCTGGTTTTGGTATTGGCGTTATGCTTGCTTCATAAAAAGAGTTTGAGAGTATTCCATCTTTTTCTATGTTCTGGAATAGCTAGAGTAGTATAGGTGTCAACTCTTCTCTGAATATGTGGTAAAAATCTCCCGTGAAGCCTTCTCTTTGGGGGAAGTTGATTTTTTGTTTTTTTATGACCTGCTCAATCTGTTGTTCTTTTTCTAGTTGTTGGAGTTGATGAGTTAGAGTGCTGATTTTGTTTCATTCCTCTTTGTTGATGTATGCATTTATTGCTATACACTGTCCTCTGAGTACTGCTTTCCCTGTATCCCATAGCTTTTGGTATGTCTCATTTGTTTGTAGGATTATTTTCCATTTTTATTTGTTCTATTACCCAGTAGTTTTGAGCAGTGAATTGTTCAGCTTCCACATTTGATGTTTTTTTCCTTGTTCTTCCTATAATTAATTTCTAATTTTATAGCATTGTGGTCCAAGAAGATATTTTGTAGTATTACAATGTTTTTTTAATTTATTGAGGCTTGTTTTATGTCCTAATGTATGATCTATTCTGGAGAAAGATCCATGTGTACTAGAGAAGAATGTGAATTGTGCTTTTGTTAGGTCCATGCTCTGTATGTGTCTATGAGGTTGAGTTGGTTGATTGTATTGTTGAGCTCTTTTGTATCTTTGTTGAGTTTTCTAGTTGATCTGTCCCTGCTTGAAAATGGTGTGTTAAAGTCTCCTACTACTATTGTAGAGTTGTATATTGTCCCTTTTAATTCAATTAATATTTGCTACATTTATTTTGGAGCACTTTCATTGGGTGCGTAAATATTTATTATTGAATTGTATTGTTTGTCAATTGACCCTTTCGGCATCATATAATGTCCTTCCTTGTCGCTTATGATGTTTTTCACCTTAATGTCTATTTTATCATAAATTAATATTGCCACTACTGCTCGGCTTTGATTACTGTTGGCTTGGTATATTTTTTTCCAACCCTTAACTCTTAATTTGTTTTTATCTTTGTGTCTATGTCATTTCTTGTAGGCAGCATATCAATGGGTCTTCTTTTCTCACCCACTCTGCCACTCTCTTTCTCTTAATTGGTGCATTTAGTCCATTCATTTTGAGTGTAATTAGTGATAGATATGAATTGATTGCTGTCATTCTACTGTGGGTTTTTTTTTTTTTTTTTTTTTTTTCGTGCTGTTGATGTTTCCTTGGTCCATATACTTTTCTGTGCTGAGTTTGATTTGTTGTCAAGTGGCTCTTCTATTTTCTTCTTTATTGTTGGTTTTCTGCTTATTAAACCCTTATGTTTCCTTCCTTCTGGATTTGCTTAGGAGGATTGTTAATTTTCTCTGTGTTTACCTTGGAGTGCATTCTTGCCTCTACATTTTTAGAACAGTGTGTTCTATGAGGACATTTTCCTGTTTTCCTCTCCATTTGGAAGTTTGTACCTAGAAGTTTTATTCCCTCTAATAGGTAAGTTGCTGTTGTCATGGGAAGATTGGCTTCCTTGATTTTTAGTGTACGATGTTGTGGTAGTTATATCTGTGTCAACTTGGCTGGACCTGGTTGAGTGGCTGGGCAGCTAGTGGTTGTTATTCCCCATGATGAGACTGCCAAGCATCTCCATGGTGGGATCTACCACAAGCAGCTGAGTTGCTACTTTTGGGATGTGGTCTGCTTCCTGTATATAAGGAGAAGCTTTGAGAATGGTCTCTAGCCTATGGCACACTTGGACCTTGCTCAGCAGCCTGCTATGCTTTGCCAACCTTGGGACTTACAATGTACTTAAGTTAATGGCCTGCTGTGTGGTTTGGTAACATCAGGACTGTGCCTTTTTACTTGTCAACCTTGGGAGGCAGCTGTCTGAGTGAAGAAATGCCCCTAGCTCCAGTGGGCTGGGAGCAGGAAGCAGAGCTGGACCCCAAGGTTGAGGGGCTTTCACCCAGCCTCAAGAGCCTGGCACTTTGAACTTGGACTTAAAGCCTCCAAATTGTAAGAATAAACTCCTATTTATTAAGGCCATCCCATTTGTGGTATATATTCTTGTCAGAGTGGCACTAGGTAACCAGAACAGAATTTGATACTGGGATTGGGGTGCTGCTCTGACAGATACATAAAATATGGAAACAGGAGTGAAGTGAGTCCTTGACTCGAGACCCTGGCAGAGACACCCCGGCATATGGCGTGACAGATGGCAGGAGCAAAGCAAGAGACCGGCATGAGAGATGGCAGGAGCAGAGCCCAGAGACTGGCATGAGATACGGCAGGAGCAAAGCCGAGAGAACCAGCATGAGTCAGCAACAGCCTTACCAGCCCATGGAGGAGAAAGCTTGATGCCTTTGGTTAGGTGCCTTACTGGTGGAGTGGGTTGCCTTGAGGAATGAATTGGTAGAAAAGATCAGAATGAAATGGAGTAGCAGGTTGGCCGGCCCATGAAGCAAAAAATGCTGAGCGCTTTTTGTGCAGGGTTTTTTTTTTTTTTTTTTTTTTTTTTACTGCACAAAG